>NW_028234438.1:21025277-21047777 GCF_977035675.1 Penaeus japonicus
GTAAATAAAGTAAGAAAGTAAATATATAATAATGTAAAACGAAGAGAGAGAAGAAGAAGAAGAAAAAGAAGAAGAAGAAGAAGAAGAAGAATGACGAGGAGAAAACAAGAAAACACCACAAGACACAGAGAAAGAACGAAATCAAGAAGAAAATAAAAGGTAGGGGGGGGGGGGAATGGAAAGCGACGAAGAAAAGGAAGATAAGAATCAGAGAAGGATAACCTGTGAACGGCATGTACTCTTGTTTACATTTCTCTTTTGACTTTCCCCCTCCAAGGTACCTCAAGGTCGTGTCTGATGGGTCTATTAAGCCCTTTCGGTATCCACTTAAATGGGGAAAGGGCTGGGGGGGGAGGAGGGAGGAGGGGGGGGAGGGGGGGGAGGGAGGAGGGAGGAGGGAGGAGGGCGGAGGGCGGGAGGAGGAGGAGGAGGAGGAGGAGGAGGAGGGAGGAGGGAGGAGGGAGGGAGGGAGGGAGAGGAGGAGGAGGAGGAGGGAGGAGGAGGAGGAGGGAGGAGGAGGAGGAGAAGGAGGAGGAGGAGGAGGGAGGAAGTGATGTGGGATGAGGGGATGGGTAGGGTGTGGGCTAGGGGGGGGAAGGGGGTAGGTATGGGTAAGTCGAGGGATGCAGGTAATGCAGGTGGATAAAGAGGAAGAGGAGAAAAGAAGAATAGGGAGAAAAGGAGGTTGAGTAAAAGGATAAAGAAGAGAAGAAGAAGAATAGGCAAAAGAAGAAAAGAAGGAGAAAGAAGAAGAAGAAAAGAAAGAAGGGGAGCAAGATAATGAGGAGAAGGAGAATAAAAAGTCGAGGGAGAAGAAGGAAAAATAGCGGTTGAATATAAGGAGAAGGATGAAAATGAAAAGAAAGATAAACAAAAAAAAAGAGTATATCCTGCACATAATTAGGAAAAAAGTCTATAGATAGAATTGGCAAAATATAGAAAGAAAATGAAGGAAAGAAGCTTAGGATGAAGAGAGATTAAAGTCTTATGGTAAAGTCCTATTAAAAATAAAACAAAAACAAAAGAAGGTCAAGAAAGAAACAGCCAAGCAAAATGTGATGAAAAAAGGTCATCCTTAAAGGTGTCACTCTATTTTCCTTTTCCCAGTCTCTCTCTCTCCCTCTCTCCCCTCCCCCTTATCCTTCTCTCCCCCTCCCCATCTCTCTCCTCTCTCTCTCATCTCCTCTAAGTCTCATCTCTCTCTCGCTATCCTCTCCTCTCTCGCTACTCTCTCTCTCTCTCTCTCTCTCTCTCTCTCTCTCTCCATTTTGTCACCTTTTGTCTCCTTAGAACAAAAGCAGGATTACCGTTCGTGGATGCGGCCGGATTCACGGGTTTCCTCGCCATAAAAAACGGAGATCGTAAAAAGTACCTCAGAGAAGTGTATTTTTTTTCTGTTTTTGATTCCTTTTATTGTATTTTGTATTTTTAATCTTTCATTTGATTATTTTATTCCTTTTTATTAATTTGTTATATGTATTTATTTACTTCCCCGGATTTCTTTCATCATGTCCAAGGGAAAGCGAATGAAGGATATGTGTGAATTAGTAAGGATATTATTATGAAGGGTGGAATAAAGCGTAATGATAATTAAAATGAGATTATGATAAAATATTTACAGCAGATTGATATGATGTATTCAAACGCTTATATATACACACACACCATTTCTCGATTCCAAACGACCATCCACAACAAGTAACAGAGAACACCCTCCTCCCTACCCTCTCCCCCCCTCCCCCTCGAAGAGAAAAGGAAAAACAAAAGCGAATCGAAAGTAGTGGCTCTCCGGCCGCCTTCAAGGTCGTCCGAAAGCGTTTATCCTTCCGGCTCGAAGAGGTCGTTAAGAAGAAACTAACCTGGACTAATTATGTCATTTGTGTAAGTCCTGGCAACTTAATGAGAGGTTCGTCTGCTAGGATGGATCGGTTTCCCTGCTGAGTAATAAGGTATGGGAAGCCGCCATTTAATCGTTTAAATTAAGATGGATGTGAAGGAGATTCAACCGAGTGTGAGACGAGAGCGTGAAAGTGGAGCTTGGACCCACGCGGGCGAATGCGGCTACTCTTACGCGAACGCAGGCAATTATTGTACGCTTACGCGAACGCACAGAACTATACTCAAACGAACGCATACAATAACGCTTACGCGAACGCACAGAACTACACTTAAACGAACGCATACAATAACACTTACACGAACGCATAAAACTACACTTACGCGGACGCATTAAACTACACTTAAACCAACACAGATACGAATTAAGTGTTAGGTTAAGTGTGCTTATGTAGAACGAAATGAAGAGACGGTGTTTCTATACACGTGAGTATATGATTGAGAGTAAGATATTGATGAATAGATTGATGCGTGTGTGCGTGTGTGCATGTCTGCACGCACGAACGCACGCACACACACACACACACACACACACACACACACACACACACACACACACACACACACACACACTCACACGCACACACGCACACGCACGCACACGCACACACACACACACACACACACACACACACACACACACACACACACACACACACACACACACACACACACACACCCACACCCACACACCCACACCCACACACACACACCCACCCACACACCCACACACACACACACACACACACACACACACAGAGCTAAAAATCACGAAGTTAAGCAAAGCCAAACGTATTCCTCAAAGTTCCCCGTTAACAGAGCCGGCAACGGGTGAGCCAACGACAGATTTCTCATCCAAAGGGTTTTTGTTCTCAAACGGCTGTGTGGTCGGTTTTAATGTATTCGTGGCGTCAAGTAGGCCCGCCATAAACGTACAAGGCGCCCATCTGTTGATCTTTGGGCAGAGAAGGTAGACCTGCTTAGGATGTCTTACGTGTTACTTGGATGTCTTGCGTGTATAGTAAAAGTGGGATATTTTTCTTGATGTTTGTTTTCTTTTTTTTGTATTTGTTTATTTATTTATTCATTTCTGCATTTGTGGGGGAAGTGTTAGCTTATCATCATCATCATTTCTAATCGAGATAAAAATTGAATTAATATGCCCACGTTAATATTGAGAAATGAGAAACATTTTTTTTTAGGAATTTTGTCATTCTTATTTTTTGTCTATAAATTTAATCGTAATTGTTCATAATAACTCATTCGTAACCTTATTCACACCCTCCCCCCCTTTTCTCACTTACTCTCACATTAACCCTCTCTCCTCTTCTCTCTCTCTCTCTTTCTCCTCTCTCAAGAAAACTCCCTCTCACTCCTTCCTCTCTCCTCTCTCTCTCTCTCACCACCACCGTCTCTCTCTCTCTCTTCTCATCTCCGTCCTCTCTTTCTCTTTCTCTCCATTTCTTTCTCTCTCTCTCTCTCTCTCTCTTTCTCTTTCTCTCCATTTCTTTCTCTCTCTCTCTCTCCTTTCTCTCTCTCTCTCTCTCTCTCTCTCTCTCTCTCTCTCTCTCTCTCTCTCTCTCTCTCTCTCTCTCTCTCTCTCTCTCTCTCTCTCTCTCTCTCTCATCCCCTCCCCCCTTTTCTCTCATTCTCTCCCATAAGGTATAACCCTTTCTCTCTCTCTCATAACGCCTTCCCCTTTCTCTTTCTCTCTCTCTCTCTCTCTCTCTCTCTCTCTCTCTCTCTCTCTCTCTCTCTCTCTCTCTCTCTCTCTCTCTCTCTCTCTCTCTCTCTCTCATCGCCTCCCCCCTTTTCTCTCATTCTCTCCCATAAGGTATCCCCCTTTCTCTCTCTCTCTCATACCGCCTTCCCCTTTCTCTCTCTCTCATAACCCCTCCCCCTCCCCCTTTCTCTCTCTCTCTCTCTCTTCTCTCTCTCTCTCTCTCTCTTTCTCCGGCCTTCTACCATCCACTCATCGCATCGGTCACCTTTTCTCTGACTTTCACTCGCCTTACGTCATCTACCTCCCTCGACCCCTGCTGTGTTTCCATGTCCCCGCGAGTGTCCTGTCTTAGGACACTTATACAATGACCTTCCCTACACCCCCCCCCTACCACTCCCCCATCCTCCTCCTCCTCCTCCTCTTACTGTCTCTTCCCCCCCCCACTCACTCTCTCTACCTCCTCCTCCTCCTTCCTTCCCTCCTCTGCCCATATCTTCCATTCATAACGTTAAATAAAACACTTTATTTTAACCGGGTCACGTATTTTTTTTTTTTCTATCAGTTTGGTTATGGGTCATTGAGTTATATTCATGGCACTTACATCTCATGGCATAATCCCTCTGTATATGGCTCTCTGGCCTTGAAGAAAGTTATCTGTTTTTTCATACAGTGTACCTGCTGATTTAACACTCGAGTCGCCGGTTTATTTAACTCTGTTGCTCAACCCGGAATTATGGCAAGAATTTTACGCATTTTGAAGCTTCGGTTTCATATTCTGAGGCTGTTTGTATTTCAGGAGACCGATCATTGATGAAATTCCAGTTACTTGTTTACTACGTGAATAAATGAATGACTTAGATTAAACCGAAATTAATGAGATAGGAGTGGAATGCTCTTGAACCGACGGTGCATGGTTGCCAACGCCTGTAGGTCATGGCGGGAATGCTTGAGGCACCGTTGGCGGCACTGAATACCAACTAAAAAAAAAACATTCCGGGGGTTATTATCATTATTTTTTATTAGTTGTTGTCTTCATTCTAGCAGTTACACCTCCCTTGTTATCAGCTTCTCGTTTATTGCCCTTTTTATTGGCTTGTTTCCATCTCGTGTTTCGTAATAGGCTTCTGCTTCGAGATTCGCAAATGGCCGATTTTCCATCACGCTTTTGTTTGTTCTTTTATTTATATGCAAACCTTTTCCGTGTTTCTTTCTCTCGGCCCAATC
Source organism: Penaeus japonicus (assembly GCF_977035675.1). NCBI lineage: Eukaryota > Metazoa > Arthropoda > Malacostraca > Decapoda > Penaeidae > Penaeus > Penaeus japonicus. The sequence goes on from NW_028234438.1 coordinate 21,030,121, forward strand.
TGCATATTTGTTTACGCTTCATATCTTATGCGGTTGTTTAGCATTTACGACCACCAATTATGATAAGCCTCTGTCGTTCTGTTTTTGTTTGTACACTTGTTTCATTCATGGATGATTATTGTGGTTCATTCACTCCTCCGTAATGCAGATGAGATTTACAATGTAACAAGTGATTGTTGAGAGAGGGTGAGAAGGAGAGACGGAGAGAGGGAGGGAGAGAGGGTGAGAGAGAGAGAGAGAGGGAAAGACAGAGAGAGAGAGAGGGAGAGACAGAGGGAGAGAGACAGGTATAGAGAGAGGTAGAGACAGAGGGAGAGGGAGAGAGAGAGATGGGGAACTAAGAGAGAGAGAGAGAGTAACGAGAGAGAAGATGAGAGATTGTGGAAGAGAGATGAGAGAGGACTCGAGATTAGAGAGAGAAGGAGGTGAGAGAGAGAGGACGAGAGACCAGGTGAGGAGAAAGGGGAGAAGGAGAGAGGGGAGAGAGAGATTGAGAGATGAAGGAGACTGGAGAGATGAGAGAGAGAAGGACATGAGAGAGAGAGTGAGGGAGAGAGAGAGAGAGAGAGAGACAGTGATGAGGAGAAAGGGAGAAGGAGCAGAGAGAGAGATAGGGGAACTACGCGCAGAAATAGATAGAGAGGGAGAGAGAGAGAAGAGAGAAGAGAGAGAAAGAGAAAGAGAGAGAAGAGAGAGAGAGAAAGAGAGAGAGAGAGAGAGAGAGAGAGAAAGGGGGGAGGGAGAGAGAGAAGGGGAGAGGGAGGGAGGGAAAGAGAGAGGGATAGAAAGAGGAATAAAAAGATGCAGAGAGAAAGAAAGAAAGATAGAAAGAAAGAAGGAATGAAGGAAAGAGGGAGAAAACCTGGTAGGAGGACGAGGAGGGGGAGGAAGGGGAGGGGCTCCACCCCACCATGAGAACCGGACGGCATCATTGTGGGAGCGTCACTACTTTTCCCCCCGTGATCGCCACCTGGCCGCTGAGGCTGCGGGGAAGTCGTAACGCCCCTTTAGGCTCGTTCTCGCTACTCTCAACTCGATGCGCTCTATGCTTCCTTCTAGTCACATCCCTATTGGTCTTCATTATGTTTAGAGGTTTGTTTTTATTGTTAATGCCGGCTTCTGGCTGACATGTGTTTAATAATAATGAATGTATTCTATTAACGAAAGAGTATAGGCTCGTTGTTCGCTTTTCTCACCAGATGGCGCGGGCTTAAATTTGCCTGCTTTGGTATCGTCGGTAGTTTGCTTTAATATTTTTGTATTTATATCTTTTTTATGCTTTTCTTCGTGCTTTACTCTATTTAATATATATTATATTCATCTTTCCACCCCCCCCCCCCCACTTAGTTTTCGTTCTTTTAATATCATTTATTATTCGTTTAAGTGGTTTGATTGAACCGTAAAGTTAAAATTTCTTTAGGGCTCGTTCTTCTCTTCTGTCAAAAATTGTCTTTGGAGTATTGGTTTTTTTCTATTCTTTTTCTTTGACTTAAGTTTTAATTGTTTTAACTTCTGTATTGTTATTGTTTTGATGCTTTTTCTCACGCGATGCGGCTGGTCCCACTTACTTCAAATTCTTTTTTAGGTCCGTAGTATACATTTATCTCTGTCCGATGTCAGGTGTCGTCAGGTGTTCTTTTCATGTTGTTGTTGTTGTTGTAGCTTCTAGTTTCGATCTCTTGGTTCAATTCGGTCTTTATTTTTTTAAGGGTGATCATGCTATCCTTTTCTTTCTCCTTCTCTCCTCCTAAAAAACGAATTGTTTGTTCCTAAAAATCACAAACACACCCATTATATTAATGAGGAAGTAAAGTGAAATGTCAGTGGGATAGATAAAATATTGTAGCGACTAGAGAGAGAGTAGCGCGTGTTTACTTAAATCCCTCTATGTTCTTTTTTTTTGCCTCTCGTCTCTTTTTTCGTGCGCATTTTCTCTTTCCTTTTTCGCTTCTTGCAAGTACCCTCTTTCGCTCCTGCTAGCGTGCCAGTGCTCCATTCGCCTGTTCCGTTAATCTTTTTTTCCCCCTTTCTCCTTTCCTGTAGTTTTTATTTTATTTTTTTTCTTTCGTCTGGACTAAACTTCCAACTTCTTCACCAACCCTCTTTTTCATTCTATATACGCACTCTTCCTCCTCTCTTTATCTCTGATTCCCCTAAGTTTCACCTTTTTAAAATACTTAATTTTCGCCATTGTCTCGTTTTTCATATGCAGTGACCCTCTCCCACTTTCTATCCCCCCCCTCTCTTCTCTCTGTCTGTCTGTCTCTCGCTCCTCTCCCTCTCCTCTCATCATCTTCTCCTCATCTCTTCTCTCTCTCTCCACTCTCTCCTCCTCCTCTTTCTCTTCCTCATCTCTCTCCTCTCTATCATTCTCTTCTCTCTCTCTCTGTCCCGCTTCTATCTCTCCTCTCCTGTCATCACTCTCTGTCCTCTCCTCTCTCTCGTCCTCCTCCCTCTCCTCCTCCCTTCTCCCTCTCTCTCGCCTCTCTCCTCTCTCGCTCTCCCCTCTCTCTCTCCTCTCTCGCTCTTTTCTCTCTCTCTTCTCCTCCTCTGCCTCTCCCTCCACACTCTCTATCTCCCCTCTCTCTACTCTATCTCTCATCGCTCCTCCCCGCGCTCTCTCTATATCCTCCTCTCTCTCTATCTCCCTCTCTCTCTCTATATAGAAATAATATATATATTATATTATATATTTATAATATATTTAATGTATATATTGATACATATTTATATATACATATATTTATACATAATAATACATATATACACATATATATGTAAGTATATACAGTAAATATATATATATATAATATAATAAATAATATATATATAGGTTTATCTATTTATATTATAGAGATCGATATTCATTAGTTATTTATTAAACACGCACGAAACACACACACACACACACACAACACACACACAACACAACACACACACCACTCACACACACACACACACGACACACCACACACACATTACATTCATGTCTCCCCCTTCTAGACAAGGTCCCTTTTTCAGAACTTGTCTCGGTATCACTGGTCTGAGGTTGGAAATTTCTAGCTGATGTGTATTTTTCTGTCTTTGTTTTTCGAATATCTTAAATAAACGAAAATATCGAAGTCCTCTCTTAATACACTTAAAGGGTATTAATGATTACGTATAATTTTTATTGCATGACTATAGATTTGCAAATACTTATACTATTCAACATGCGCTTTCCATTCAGCGATACCCACTGTGTGCGTGCCACTGTTTCCTAATAGCCCAGTCTTCTATCCTGTCGATGGTATCCGTTACACTTCCAACAAGTCTCCATTACATGTTTCACTTTGAAGTCCTGACAGGGTCATGTTTTATTATCTCATTTTTCTCATTGAGCCGTCGTAAAAAAACATAAACACACAAACGCACACCACATGCACAGTACACTACACACACATCACACATCCCGACACACAACACAAACACACACACAACAAACACACACACACCAAACACACACACAACAAACACACACACACACAACACACAGCACTGTATAATATGCTATCTCTCTCTCTCTTCCTCTCCTCTCTCTCTCTCCTCTCCTGTCATCTTCCTACTCCTCTCTCTCTCTCTATAAATAAAAAATATTATATATTTTATAAATATTTTTTAATTTTTTTTAAAAAAGATGTATAAAATTTTTTTTTTTTTTTTTAAAATTATATATAATATATATATTATATTTTAATAAAATTATATATATATATAATATAATATATATATATATATATAAAATGTGTGTGTGTGTGTGTGTGTGTGGTGGCGTGCGTGGGGGGTGGGGGTGTGTGGGGTGTGTGTGTGTGGGGTTTGAAAATGTGTGTTTTTTTTTTTTCCTTTTCTATTTTCCGCAGGACTCTAAATTAATTTCATTTCCAAACTCGGTTTTTCCCTTTTTTTAAAAAAAAAAAAAACCCCCCCCCCCCTTTTTTTTTTTTTAAAATTTTTTGGAAAAAAAAATTTTTTTAAAAAATTAAAAAAAATTTTAAACCCAAACCAAAAAAAACCCCTTTTTTAAAAACCCCAAAAAAAAACCACGAAAAAAAAAAATTTTTTTTTTTTTTTTTCCCCCCACCTTTCCGGGGGCCGAAAATTTTTCCCCCCCAAAAAAAAAGGGGGGGTTTTGGGAAAAACACGACCTCACGCAGGAAATTTTTTTTGGGGGGGGGGGTTTTTTTTTTTTTTTCCCCCTTTTTTTTCCTCTCTCCCTTTTTTTTTTTTTTCCCCCCCCCCCCTCTTCTCTCTCTCTCTTTCCCTTTTTCCCCCCCCCGGGGGGGGGGGGGGGGGGGGGGGGGGGAAAAAAAAAAAAGGGGGGGGAAAAAAAAAAAAAAAAAGGGGGGGGGGGGGGGGGGGGGGGGAAAAAAAAAAAAAGGGGGGGGGGAAAAAAGGGGGAAAAAAAGAAAGGGAAAAAAAAAAAGGAAAAAGAGGAAAAAAAAGAGAAAAGAGAGGGAGAGAGAGAGAGAGAGAGAAAAAAAAAAGGGAAAAAAAAAAAAAAGGGGAGGAGAAAAAAAAAAAAAAAAAGGGGGGGAAAAAAAAAAAAAAAAAAAAAAAAAAAGGGGGGGGAGAAAGGGGGGAAAAAAAAAAAAAAAAAAAAAAAAAAAAAAGGGGGAAAAAAAAAAAAAAAAAAGGGGAAGGAAAAAAAAAGAAGGGGGAAAAAAAAAAAAAGAGAGAAAAAAGGGGAAAAAAAAAAAAAAAAAAAAAAAAAAAAAAAAAAAAAAAAAAAAAAAAAAAAAAAAAAAAAAAAAAGGGGGGAAAAAAGGGGGGGGGGGGGGGGAAAAAAAAAAAAAAAAGGGGAAAAAAAGGGGAAAAAAGAGGGGGGGGGGGTTTTTTTTTTTGGGTTTTTTTTTTTTTCCTTTTTTCCCCCCTTTTTTTTTTTTTTTTTTTCCCCCCCTTTTTTTCCCCCCCCCTTTTTTTTTTTTTCCCCCCCCCCCCCCTTCCCCCCCCCCGGTTTTAAAATTTTTTAAATTTTAAAAAAATTTTTTTTTTAAAAAAAATTTTTTTTTTTTTTGGTTTTTTTTAAAAATTTTTTTTCCCCCCCCCCCCTTTTTTCCCCCCTTTTTTGGGGGGGTTTTTTTTTTTTTTTTCCCCTTTTTTTTTTTTTTTTCCCCCCCCCCCCCCCCAAAAATTTTTTTTCCCCCCCCCCCCCCCCCCCCCCCCCCCCCAAAAAAAAACCCCCCTTTTTTTTTTCAAACTTTTTTTTTTAAAAAAAAAATTTTTTTTTAAAAAAAAAAAAATTTTGTTTTTATTTTAATTTTTTTTTTTTTTTTTTTTTTTTTTTTTTTTTTTTTTTTTTTTTCCCCCCCCCGGGTTTTTTTTTTTTTTTTTTTTTTTTGGCCCCCCCCTTTTTTTTTTTTTTTTTTTAAAAAATTTTTTCCCTTTTCCCCTTTTTTTCCCGGGGGGGGGTTGGGTTTTTTTTTTACTATGAAGACGTTCAACCAGTTGTTGATTTTGGTCATCCCTACACTTCAGCTGATGCAGTTAACCTTAACAGAGTCCCTATAAGTGTATCCTATTTAGCGTGCCTTGTGCTCGGTCTCTTCCTTCTCTATCTTTTGTGTACTGACTACTAACACGCGTGTTTGTCTGTCTGTCTCTGTCTGTGTCGGTGTCTTTGTGTTGGTCTTTGCTTCTCTGTGTATGTATTTATGCCTTTGTCTCGAGCTCTCTCGCTCTTTCTTTTTCTGTGTTCTTATCCCTGTCTTTGTCTCTCTCTTTCTTTTGCCTGTGCTTGTATGTGTGTGTGTCTATTTGTTCATCTGTGTGTCTCTGGTTCTGTCTGTCAGTCTCTGTCTATATATATCTTTCTGTCCTGATCCTGTCTTTCCTGACCAAATTTCTCTTGAATCTCTCTCTCTCTCGCTCACAAACTCATCCATCTCTCGTCGGTGATCCTGTTCTCGAACAATTCTCACTCATCTCTCTACCTCTACTCTCACTATCAAACCCTGCTCCTCCGATTCCTCATCCTTCAGCTCCGTACAAGCTCCAGAGGCCCCCCCCTCATCAGCTCTCTCTCTCCGCTCTCCTGCTCTCTCTACACGTCTCTCTGCTCTCATTCTCTCTCTCTGCTCTCTCTCATCAGCGTTCTCTCAATCTCTCTCTTGATCTCTCTCCTCGTCATTCTCGCATTCTCTCATTCTCGCTCTCATTCTCGTTCTCTCTCTCTCCCTCCTCCCTCCGTCGCCCTCCGATGTGCCTTTCGCTCACGCCCCAGGGCAGCGCCTCCTGTGCTACCCCCGTTCCCTCCTCTCCTCGTACAAACGACCCTCACCCCTACGACAAATAGCTCCTCATATCCTCTCCCGCTAATCCCTCTACTCCTAGCTTCCCTAATAGATCATGCACCTTGTTTACCTTTATATTCTTACATCTTTGTATTCTTTATATTCATATTCCATCTCGTATATTCCATATATATATGATATATATATATATATATTGAAATATATATATATAGAATTATATATATATAGTAGATATATATTTATATATATAATATTTTTTTTTTTTTTATTTTTTTTTTTTTTTTTTTTTTTTTTTATTTATTTTTTTTTTATATTCCATATATCTATAGCCTTATATTTGTCTTTATATCTTTACGTATAAATATACTAATGTCTTGCATATTTTAGGACTACCATCACTATATTTTCTACATTAATTACAATTATTATTTTCCTTTTTCAGGTGAGGAATCGGGGAAACGAGGAGTAAGGCGTGAGTTGACAGTTTCTCACTTTTTAAAGTAAAATGTAAGCTGTGTGTGTGTGTGTGTGTGTGTGTGTGTGTGTGTGTGTGTGTGTGTGTGTGTGTGTGTGTGTGTGTGTGTGTGTGTTTGTGTTTGTTTTTGTATGTGAGTGTGTGTATTTGTGTCTGCATTTCTAAGATAGGAAGATGCATAGATGGATAGATAGGTAAATAGATTGTTAGGGAAACATGGATATAAAAGAGAGAGAGAGAGAGAGAGAGAGAGAGAGAGAGAGAGAGAGAGAGAGAGAGAGAGAGAGAGAGAGAGAGAGAGAGAGAAATAGGACCGAATGTGAATGAGAAAGAGACGGCGAAAACGAGAGCGAGACCGAGAGCGAAAGCAAGATCAGGACCAGGACTATGAGCGAGAGCGAGAGCGAGAAGAAAAGTAAGGTGAAAAGATAAGAAAAGAAAGGAAAAGAAAAAAAGGAAAATAGAGAAGAGACGAGAAGAGAAGAGAAGAGAAGAGATGAGATGAGAAGAGAAGAGAAGATAAAAGAAGAGAAGAGAAAAGAGGCGAAGAAAAGAGAAGATAAGAGAAGAGAAGACTCGAGAAGAGAAGATAAGACTCGAGAAGAGAAGAGAAGACTCGAGAAGAGAAGACTCGAGAAGAGAAGCGAAGCGAGGAGAAGAAAGAGAAAGAGAGGACTTGCACAGTACCTCCTCCGGCCTCCACCACGCCCAGTTTTTGCTTCGTGATTCTACAGGACCAAGTGCCGAGCTGGTTCCAGACCCCGGATGTTGTGAGGGGGTTGGAGGGGGGGGGGGTGTCTGGAAGGAGGGGGGAGGGGAGATCAAAGGTGCTTTGTAGTGGACTTCATGATTTTTTTTTCCCTCTTTTATTATTCCCATTGTTATCGGTATGTATATTGTGTTGGTTTGTTTCGTCGGCATTAGGAACGATGTTGCTTGTAGATTGTTAGGATTGAGATTAAATTTTATTTCTTATTTTTTGAAGATATATAGTGTGTTCTTATTCTTAATTAATGTGATGTGTAAGCTTCATACGTCTAGAAGTTATCTAAACGTTATTAGATATCTGGATGAATATTAACAGATTCCAACAAATGCCCATATCCAACATATCAATAAATATATATACAAACAAATATCTAAATCAAGATACCACCCAATAGATAAAGCCGATAGAATTATACTTTAGTAATCTCCTCTAGAACTCTTTTTTTTCTCTTTTCATTCTCCCTCGTCTCACCTTTTTTTCTCATCCAGCACTGTTCGGCATTGTGGCCTACTTTTCGGTCGTGGCATCTCCCTTATCTCTCTTTATGCTTATTCATCTCCTCTCCCTAAATCGTTTGCTCTCACCACCCATTTAGGTCTTTTCCTTGTTTGCTTTTTGGTGGTATCTTTTCCGTTCTCAAGTAATATATTGTTCTAGCCGTAATCTTCTAACCGCTTTTTTTTTACCCGTTATCCTTGTTCTTTTCTCTTATCCTTTCTGTGTATTTTAGTTCTTCCTCTTGTCTGTTAGATTCCTCTGTTTACTTTCTCTCATTAACCAGTTCGGCGTTGATATTTTTTTTTCTGACAAATGTTTCCTTCTTTCAACTCCCACACTTTACCCACAGCTCTGTCACCTCACTCATAGCTCCCACATCTCACCCACAGCCCCCACACCGCACCCACCTCTCTCTCACTACGCCCACGACTTCTCCCACACGCCTGTTACAGATTTTGGAAAGTTATCATAGCTGTGTCACCCGATGGTACCCTTTGGCTCCCTCCTCCTCAATCCTTTCCTCCTCCTTCTCCCTCCCATATCTTCTCGTCCCCCACCCTCCTCCTTCTTCTTCCCCCCTCCCCCTCTTCTTTCCTCCCCCACATCTGCCTTCCTTCTCCTCCCCCTCCCTTTTCCTTCGTCCCTCCTTTCTCCTTTTTCACCCGACCTCCTTCTTCTCCCTCCCTTCCCCATCCCCCTCCTCTTCTTCCCTACCCCTTCTTCTCCCTCCTCCGCCTCCTTCCTCCCCTCCCTACCCCTACCTCCTCTTCCTTCTTTCTCCCTACTCCACCCCACCCCTCCTCCCTCCCTCCTCCCACCCGCTAACCACACCTTGCTATTGTTAGTGTGTACCTGACTCCTTTCCTTCTCGTCTCTGCCTAAACCAAGAGAAGGTTTCACTTGTGTCTGTGTGTCTGTCTGTGTGTATGTGTGTGTGTAGGTGTGTTTGTGTTTGGGGGATGGGGGATGGAATTGAGGCTGTGTTTAGGTGTGTGTAGAAGGAGTACAGGTCGGTGTGTGTAGGTGTGTATGTATGTAAGGGGTGGGGAAGTGGCTGTGAATGGCTTTATGTGGGTGTATGTATGTGTACATGGTAGTATGTATGGGTATAGGGGGAGGAACGTTTAGCTGTGTGAGTATCTGTGTGGGGAGAGGAGGGGGGAGGGAGAGGGGGAGGAGGAGGGAGATAGATAGGGGTTGTGGTGTGATGGAGGGGAGGGAGAGTCACAAGGAGGGAAGGGGGGTAGATGGGGTAAGGAAAGGGATATGTGGATGGGATGGATAGGGTTGTGTGTAAGTATGTACGTATGCAGAGGAGGGGGGGGGGGCTTTGCATGGGGGAGGTATAGGGGAGGTGCTTGCGTGTAAGTGTTTAGGCGTCTGCGTATGTGAGCAAGGTGGGTCCGTGGTGTGAAAGGATGAGGAGGGGAGTGTAGCTACATATGGGTGTGTGGATGTATGTGTGGAGGAGGGTGGGGGTCAAGGCCTAGACATAAGGCAAGTTAAGATTAAGATCAAAACTCAAAACCAAGACTTAATATCATAGCTAAAAAACTTAGACGTAAGACCACGGCTTCAGGCCAATTAAGACCAATTTTAACAACTAAGGCTCTTGAGTAACACTTTATTTCAAGCCGTAAGACCATGTCTTCAGACTTGGACTTAAAACCACTTAAATACACTTACGACAAAGACATGTCCATAGCTTAAGATTTAGACTTAGGATCTGACCAAGACTCGAGACCAAAACCGATAGTAAACAGTAAGGACTCGGGTCTCCCACGCTCTGTGACCTTAGATGGGACTCTTTGACCCCAGCTGACCTACTCCGTCGACTGGCTGAGCAAGGGGATGAAAAGGGAAAGATGAATGACGAGAAGGAGAGAGAGAGAGAGAGAAAGAAAGAAAGAAAGAAAGAAAGGAAGAGAGAGAGAGAGAGAGAGAGAGAGAGAGAGAGAGAGAGAGAGAGAGAGAGAGAGAGAGAGAGAGAGAGAGAGAGAGAGAGAGGGGCTAAAATACACAAGGAGAACATATGAAAGAGTAAAAGAAGGGGAAGACAGAGTGAGAGTGTGAGTGTACGAATGAAAGAGTGAGAGTGAAACACCAAGTTTCTCATCTATCCAGTAATCTTATCAACTTTTCCGCTTTTTCGAAGACCAAAAGAAAAACCCGCCGTCGGTGCAGTAATCTTGCTGTTGTAACCGCTCACAACACGACCTTCAGCTGTCTTCCTTGGCCTCTGATGACCATATGTCTTCATTCAGGCATCGCCGTCCTATGATTTGCATCTTTCATAGCAATCTTTTCTTGTTTAGGTACATTTTCATCATTTTTTGAAATCATGTGTCAGCGTTATGATGATTAATGTTAGTTATTACAATAAAGGTGATAACTGTATGAATTGATTAGGCAATCGTATGACGATAATTGAAATATTAATATGATATATATGATATGATATGATATTCTTTCTCTTAAGGTTTAATAATTTTCAGCCGTGTTAAAAAGAGAGAATCCATAAGTATCATCATTTTTTTAAAATAAAGATTAAGTTTATGAAGGCTGATGAGAGATGTTAGCTGAATTTGTCGTGAGTTATGAGATAATTCAGTATTCATGGACACATTGTAAAAATCTATTTCCTTAAATAAAAACATTAAAAAAATAAACGTTGACCGATTGTGTTTTCATGAAATTTGAAAAAAACAAACAAAATAAAAACGAAAGCCAATCTTAGTGATTATTTTATGATTATTTCAATATCAAATGTTTTTGGTTCGCATTCCGTAGAATCTTCCAGAGGCCATATTGATTAATCTCCTGACACGATCTCCCATAACGTCTGTCCTTTGAAGGATTTAATCTCCCTTCGCCTTTTGACTTTAATGCGCCTTATCGTCCTTACGAGAATCGCCCTTCCTCCATTCCATCGTCTCTTCTTTATTTTTGTCTTTACTTTCGTTCCTTCATCTTTTTTTTAATTCATCCTCCCTTTACTCCTCTCTTTTGCTACTTATTCCTTTTGCTATTGCGCATTATTATAATGTCTCGTTATAATTCCCTGCTTTCGTCATATGTGGGGTTATTCTTCTACTTCTATTCCTCTTTTTTATGTCATTCATTCATCCTTCCTCATCCCCGTTCTTCTTTCTTTTGTCTTCTCTGATCTTTCCGGGGAAGGGACTATGAGGGGTAGGGGGGGGGGCTGGCCTACCTAGCCTTTGCCTCATGGCATGGAGGGGGGTGGTGGGAAGTGACCGAGGGGGGGTGGGGTGAGGGGGGGGGGAGGGGGAAACGAAAAAACGTCCCCTCTTCGTTGCCCTCCCCCTCATTACTATCCCCTCCCGCTCTCTCACTTTAAATATCTCGATCGCATCTTTGCTCTCTCTTTCTTCCCCGTCTTCAAAAAATCAAAATCAACTTTTAAAGCTCCCGTTCTTTCCTCTTGGTCCCCTCTCCTTTATGTTCTTCCTTTCCTTTTCTTTTTTCCTGAGCTCTCTTGTATCTTGTTCTGTTTCTCGGTTGCTCCTAAAGGTACTTTCTTCCTCAGCTCTCTTTGTATTTTTATTTCGTTTTAGAATCACCCCTTCATTTCTCCTCACCCATTCCAATTTCCTTCCCTTCTTCAATCCTCCTTTCCTCTTTCTTTTGTCCTCTCCTCCTTCTCTCATCTTTCGCCTCTTCTAGTTTTCTCTTACGCTAGACCTATCCCTTCTTCGCCTGCCGCGGCCTCCCTCCCGCTTTTCACACCTTTTATCTCCCTTTCTTCTATTCTCCCTCCCTCCTTCGCCCCCTATTTTCTTCTTTATTCTGTTTTCGTTCTTCTCCCGTGCAGCGGCCCACTCCCTCCCCCTTCCTTCTTAGATCTTATGAGCCCAATTCATCTCCTATCTCTCTCTTATCCCTCTCTCTTTCGCCCGTTTTTTCTCCTCTCCCTTCCTTTTTTCTCCCCTTCTCCACCCCCTTCATTTCCCACTTTCCTCTCCACCTTCTCTTCTTTTCTCCTCCTTCGCCCCCCTTTTTTTCTTCTCTCCCTCTCCCCTCCCCATTTTCTCCCCATTCATTTCCCACTTTCCTCCCCTTCACCCCTTTCATTTCCCGCTTGCCTCCCCTCCCCTCTTCACCCCTTTTATTTCCCGCTTTCCTCCCCTCCCCTTCTTCACCCCTTTTATTTCCCGCAGACCCCCGGCCCGCGTTTCCTTCCTCGTTTCCTCCCCTCCCACTCTTCTTTTTTCAAAAAAATTTCAGCTTCACCTGTCTCAGCCACAAAATAATCTAAAACCCTTTCATTTCCCGCTTTCCTCCTTTCCCTCCCCTCCCCCTTTCATTTCCCGCTTTCCTCCCCTCCCACTCTTGGCGAACGGGGTCGGGGTGTTTGGTGGGCTCCAACCGTACACTGGCCGCACCGGTTCCACTGGTGGGTACTTAGCGAGTGCAACACCCTTTCATCTTCCCGCTTTCCGCTGTCTTTCCCCTCCCCTCCTCCATCACATGTTTCTTGTATCCTTTCATTACCCTGCTTCCGTGCCTCGCTCCTTTTCTCCCGCTCCCCTCGTTGATCAACCGTGCCAAGTTGCAACGAGTATTACGATGGCCCCCTATCAATTCACCCCTTTCATCTCCCGCTTTCCTCCCCTCCCCTCTTCACCCCTTTCATTTCCCGCTTTCCTCCCCTCCCCCTTTCATTTCCCGCTTTCCTCCCCTCCCCTCTTCACCCCTTTCATTTCCCGCTTTCCTCCCCTCCCTCTCTTCACCCCTTTCATACGTTTTCGCCAAATGTCGCTGGCGGAGGCAGGGGTCGTGACGCGCCGTAAAGAAAGGCTCCGTGCGACCCGCCTTCAAGGAAAACGGCTTTTTTTCTGCACACATATATTGGTTTCTTCCTTTTCTTTCTTCATCGGGAGAGAAGACACCGGGCCACCTTGAGGGGGTGAAGGGGTGGGGAGGGAGGGAGGGAGGGAGGGAGTGGTGGAGGGAAGGAGGGGAAGGAGGGGAAGGGAGGGAGGGAGGGAGGGAAGGAGGGAGGGGAGGAAGGAGGGAAGGAGGGATGGAGGGATGGAAGGAGGGAGGGAAGGGAGGGAGGTAAGGAGGAAGGGAGGGAGGGAGGGGAAGGGGGATAGATAGGGGTGGTGGTGTGAGGGGGCGAGGGAGAGTCACGAGGAGGGAAGGGGGATAGATGAGGTTAGGAAAGGGGTATGTGGATAAGGGGTAGGGAAGGGATGAGAGGGGTGAGGGGTAGGGGGATGAATGGGAAAGGGAATGGGGGGGGGGGGGTAATACGGGATACTTCTGCTAGCTGGGAATCGTGTGAAGCCGGACAGGTTCTGTTGATTACACATACGCAGATAACCACGCACTCACGCACACCCACGCACGCACATAGATACCCGAACAGGCATACCCACGCATGAACATATATCCCTAAATATACACGCACGCGCACGCATCAACACGCACACGCACGTATCAACGCGCACGCGCACACGCACACACGCACACGCACACGCACACGGACGTATCAACGCGCACGCGCACACGCACACACGCAAACATATCAGGAGCACAGACAGACACCGGTACACGTGGCTATAGAACCATGAAAAAGACAAAGAACATACAACATTGTCCTAAACCTTAAGATAAAAAGACAATAGAACAATATCAATATCAGAAAAAATATATTAAAATATATATGAAGACAAAAGGAACTCGTTTTTTTTTTTTTATATCACCGCTTAAATAGATCAGTGAAAGAAACGTTTCTATTTTTGTTTACGTTCGTGGATGCGTGAATCCGAGAATCCGGCCAGCCCGAAATAATTACGAGATTCGGTTATAACGTCAGCGGAAATTAGCGAATAAGAAGTAATTACAATGTTTGACTGTAATCGTTAGCGTAAATGACCGAATAAATAGCAATTACTTGCGCTGGCTGTAACGTCTGCGTAAATAGGAAAGGAAACGGGCCGCCATGTTTGCGTTCGTATAAGGAAGAGATGGAGTTAGCTCAGGCTGTTGTGGCGCGTTCGTGTATGATGGCTTGAGATTTCCGTTATTTTTTTTATCATTTTTTATTTTTTTTTGGGGGGGAGGGGACTTTGCTTTCACAGGTCATGGGTTTTTGCAGACAGAGCCTCTTTTCTTCATTGCAACTTCTATCACGACTGCCTTGTAAAAGCAGGACGACTAGAGAAGCGTAGTGAATGTTAAGATAAAAAAACGGGGATGGGTGAGTGAAAGTGGAGGAGGAAGAGGAGGATGACGAGGAGGAATAAGAGGAGGAGAAGGAGGAAGAGGAGGATGAGGAGTATGAGAAGAAGGAGGAAGAAGAGGAGGACAAGGAGGGGTAAGAGCAGGAGAAGAAGGAGGAGGGGAAGAATAAAAGAAGGAGAGGGAGGAAGAGGAGGAGGACGAGGATGAGAAGGAGAGGGAGAAGGAGGAGTAAGAGAAGGGAGAGAACGGGAGGGGAGGGGAAGGGGGAGAAGAAGAAGAAGAAGAAGAAGAAGAAGAAGAAGGAAGTAGAGTAAGCGGAGGAAGAGTGAGAAGGGGAAGAAAAGAAGGAGGTGGAAGATGAGGAAGGAGAAGAGAAAGAAGAAGCAGAAGAAGAGGAGAAAGGGGAATAAGGGAAGATGAAGACGTGTTACGAAAAGAGAGAAGATGAATGAAAAATAAGTAAGAAAGAGAAGGAAGAGAAAGAGGTGAATGTACAAAGAAAATAAGGAACAATGAAGAGGAGACAGAGATCAAGAGGAAAGTCTTAGAGAATAAGAAGAAGTAAATAGATGTTTTGACTCGGATTCAAGTAGAGCAAAACGAATTAAAAAAATATTTTGCGATCCGATGGAGACAAAGAGAAAAGAAGAGGTGGAGTAGGGGAAGAACGAGAAGAGGGCGAAGAAAGAGATAGAAATAGAAAATAATTAATAAAGGTAGGACGAGAAACTAAACGGAGAAATAAAGAAAAGCAGAGAACTAATGCAATAAGGGAATGAAAATAAGAACAGAGGAGAGAGAAAAATACTTATTAAACTATTATTAATCTTCAAAATAACTTCAAACTAGAATTAGCTATCGACGGAATTAAGAATAATATACAAGATATACAAATAAATAAACAAAAATCATGCACAATGACCCACAAACATAACCTCCATCAGACATTGAAGTCATGCGCTATCGTAACCATAACAGCTAAACACAAACTGACTCTCCTCAAAGATGACCTGGAATATAAGTGTTAAAAAAAGACTCGGCTCGTTTTAAAAGACTTAACGACAAAAGCGACTGAGTTAGGACTGTGGCCGTGACAACAAACGACGTCAGTTATGTTGTCACGATGGAGGTAATCATAGTTATAAGCGTGAGTGTTAATGTTACGGCTGACACTCCGTCGTTAGCTGTGTTTTCGTGTCTTTGTTGGTGTTTGGTTTTAATTTTTTTTTCTTGGTTCTTTGTTTTGTTATTTATTTTAGGTTTGTTTGTTGCACGTTTTTATTATTATTTTTTTTTTACTGTTTTGTATAATCACTGTTTCTGTGTCTGTCTCTATGTCTTTGTTTCTCTTTTTTTTCTCTTTCTCTCTCTCTCTCTCTCTCTCTCTCTCTCTCTCTCATTTCCTCTGTCTCTCTCTCTTTATCACGCTCCTTCTCTTCTCTTCTCTCTCTCAGCTTTTTCCTTCACTAACTGTTCTCTCTGTCTGTCCATTGGTCTGCATGTTCATTTCATTTTTTTTAAATATTCATTTTTTCTCTTGTTCGGTTTCCTTCGTCTTACTCTTCTGTTAAACGTGTTGCGTTCTTTGTTTCATTAATTTTCTTCTCTTGTTTTCCCTTCTCTGTCCCTCCCTTTCCCTGTCCACACATCTTCCCTTTCACTTCCTTTTATCAGCTTCTATATAGATTAAAATGAATTTTAATCACAACGAAAATGCCACAAGAACCAATAAAAAGAAAACGACATTCAAGCTCTTCAGACGGAACAGAAAACGGGAGCCATAGAGGCAGAGAACCATCGTTCTTTCCGTACGGGTAATTGGGTCGACAATAGCCACGTCTTCATTACGTAAATTGGCCAATTTCGGCTGTTATCACGTGAGACGACGGCCAATTACACAATGGGCCCGGGAGAGGAGAGGAGAGGCTTCATTCCGCTCCGGTAATTGCGTGTTGTGCAAAATAGAGGCAAGTTCCCGCGACCGTACATCCGCCAGGACTGGTTCAAGGCCGCGCCGCTGTCGTATGCTTCGTATCGATTGTTATCGTTACGCCATCTGGAAGCTTCGATGCCGGGTGCGTAGAGCGCGCGTATTTATGGCGTACCCGCGAGCACGACACGAGGTCAGGAGTTGAGCGGAGAGAGCAAGGACGGACGACGGTCGCGAAGACTTAGGGATTATGGATGGAGGCAATGCACGAACATGCTGGGTGCGGGGAGGGGAATATATACGTTGATATTTCTATCTCTCTTATTCTCTCTTTCTTTCTCACTCTCTTTCCCTCACTAACTCTCTCTCTTTCTTTCTTTCTCTTTTTCTTTCTTTCTTTCTTTCTTTCTTTCTCTCTCTCTCTCTCTCTCTCTCTCTCTCTCTCTCTCTCTCTATATATATATATATATATATATATATATACACACACACACACACACACACACACACACACACACACATATATATATATATATATATATATATATATATATATATATATAAGAATTCATAGATAAACACACAAAAAACTAATAAGAAACAAAAAAACAGAAAAAGGAAAATACATCAAACGGATTTGCCTTCAGGATGCATCCTTGGCAGAAAATAGCGTCGTTTGAGCTATATTTGACGTGAACAAAAAGCGTGCAGTCGGAAACGGAGGTTGTCATTCGATTCCATTGTTCTGTGGCGTTCTCGGACGTCGCTGGCGGTGTCGGATTTATTTCTCTTTTTCGATCTTTCTCTCGCTCTTTCTCTCTTTCACTCTATCTCTCGCTCTTTCTCTCTTTCACTCTATCTCTCGCTCTTTCTCTCTTTCACTCTATCTCTCGCTCTTTCTCTCTTTCAACTCTTGTTTCTCTCTTTCACTCTTGTTCTTTCTTTCATTCTCTCGATCTTTCTCTCTTTCTCTCTTTCAACTTTTCTCTTGTTCTTTCTCTCATTCTCTCGCTCTTTCTCTTTCACTCTTTCTCTTGTTATTTCTCTCTCTCACTCTCTCGCTGTTTCTCTCTTTCACTCTTTCTCTTTTTTCAGTCTTTTGCGCACTTTTTTTTTTATTTTCTCACTCTCTCGTTCTTCCCTCTTTTGCTAATGACAATGTGATAATGCCGATAACAACAGCATTAATGATAATATCAATAACGATAAATACAATGATATTGGCAATGATAATAGTGGTAATGATAAGGATTATTTTATAATAATGTTGATTGTGATATCAATTTTATTGATAGTAACAATAACGACAGTAATTACAGTGATTTAGTTGATTTTGAAAGTAATGATAGAATGCAGGTGATTCTAATAATGATGGAACTGATACTGCTAGGAATAACATTAATGACTAGAATAAGAACATTCTGAAAATATTCACTGTGTCATAGTTGTGTTATATAAGCTTTAGTAAGTTTCCTTGTTAAT
>NW_028234438.1:21062777-21067777 GCF_977035675.1 Penaeus japonicus
CAAGTCATGAGCCGTGTGCTAAATTTTCCGTGACTGTGGCCGAAAGTGTCACGTTTTCTTTAGTATTATTTTTCATTTTGTTACTGTAAAAACGGTGATGGTAATGATAATAGGAATGATAATGATAATAGGAATGATGATAGTAATGATAATCGTAATGGTAATAGGAATGATTATGAGAGTAATGGTAATGATAGTTGTGGTGGTGATGGTAGTATGCTGATATTGATAGCAATGATATTGATAGTAATGATAATGCTAGTGATAATATCAATAATGAGGATTGTACTGATGAGGATAATGATAATGATGCAGATGATGTTAATGATGATGATGATAATATGATATCAATTTTAGTAGCAGGATAATGATGATAAGGTAATAATAATCCTCCTTCCTCTTCCTCCCTCCCTACCTCCCTCTTCCTCCTCCTCCTCCTCCCTCTTTCTTCCTCCTCCCCCTACCCCACCTCCCTTCCCCTCTCCTTCCTGTGCCCCCCCCTTACCTCTGCCTCCTCCCTCCTCCTTTTACATCTCCATCCCCCCATTTCCTTTCCTAGGAGCCCTTTCCGTCTCCCCCCCCCTCCCTCCCTCCCTCCCCCTTGCAACTATCACGTGATGCCAATAATCTTTCCTGCCAGAGTGCACGGGATTTCTGCCTCGTCACCTACGCTTATCTCCCGCTACCTCGTCAATTTTGGAAAGCAATAGGCATTTTCTATTTTAGATCGATCTTTCTATATATATATATATATATATACTTTTTTTTCTATTTTAGAATTTGGAACATCATGGCGAGTGTGTTTGTCTGTATAGAAAAGAGAGGAAATTGGGTGACATTTTTTTTTTCTCTCTCTCTCTCTTTCTCTTGGGGGTGGAGGTGAGGGTGGGCTTGGGGTGGGGGTGGGAGTGAGGGGATGGGGGTGTAGAAAGTGGGGTGGAAACTATGGCTTGGTTGTCATTCGAAAACGGCGTGAAATGTGGAAATAGAGAGTATGATTTGATGATGGTGAGTGATAGTGACAGTGATAAGTGGGATGGTGCTGCTGCTGATGATGGTGATGATGTTGATGCTGATAGTAGCAGTGATGGTGATAATAGTTAAGATCTAATTAAACTGGATGGTAAAAATGATACAAAAATAACTACCTTCCTTCACGTTACTTCCCCTCCCTTCCTCTCTTCCCCTCTTCTCTTCTCCCTTCCTCTTTTACCTCCTTCATCTTCCTCTTCTCTCTCCTTCTTCTTCCTCCCCCCCTCATCCTTCTTTCCTCTCCTCTCCTCTCCTCTCCCTTGATCCCATCCTTCTCCCCTCCTTTCCCTTCCGCTCTCCTTCTCACCCGTTCCCTTCCATCCTTCATTCTTTCCCTGTCTCTTCCTCCCTTCGTTCCATCCCTGTCCCTCCCTTCCCCCTTCATTCCTTCCCTGTCTCTTCCTCCTTTCCCATTCTCTCCCCTCCACTCCCTCCCTTCCCCCTTCCCCTCCATTCCACTCCCTCCCTCCCTTCTCCACTCCCTCCCTCCCTCCCTTCCCCTCCACTCCCTCCCTCCCTTCCCCTCCACTTCCTCCCTCCCTCCCTCCCTTCCCCTCCCTTTCCCTCCAATCCCTCCCTCCCTTCCCTCCACTCCCTCCCTCCCTCCCTTCCCCTCCCCTCCCTCCCTCCCTTCCCCTCCACTTCCTCCCTCCCTCCCTCCCTTCCCCTCCCTTTCCCTCCAATCCCTCCCTCCCTTTCCCTCCAATCCCTCCCCTCCACTCCACTCCCTCCCTCCCTTCTCCTCCACTCCACTCCCTCCCTCCCTTCTCCTCCACTCCACTCCCTCCCTCCCTTCTCCTCCACTCCAATCCCTCCCTCCCTCCCCCTCCATTTCGTCCCTCCCCCCCTTCTCCTCTCCCCCCTGCTCAATAAAACTGCACTTTCCTTTCCAGGCAGTTGAGTCCGGATAAGCGAACACCCGTGTAATAAATACGTTATGTTACGACACAGGGCAAGCGTGTGGTTTATCGTAGAGGTCATAGTCAAAGCGATGGCGAGTTTTCCGGTCTGATGAGAGAAACCTAAGGATTTTTTTTTTTTCGATTTTAGCGTGTTTGAGGAGATTTTTTTTTCTCCGATTTTAGCGTTTTTGAGGAGATTTTTTTTCGATTTGGATTTGCTTTGAAGAAATGTTTGATTTTCGTTTTTTATGTTTTGATTAAGGTGTTTTTGAATAAAGGTGTTTGTTTTTCATTATGTTATTTTGTATGAAAAAAGGTTTATTCTTTATGTAAGAAAAGCGTATTTCGAATACGTTTTGAAAACAAATATTTTCAATATTTTGATTTGAAAAAGTGTTATGCTGTTTGCTGTATCTAAAAAGGGAATGGATGACAGTGAAAGAAAAGAAGGAAAGAAATCGAGAAAGAAAAGGAAGTGTGAAGGTGAAAAAAGAGGAAAGAAGAGGAAGAAAAAGAGAAAGAAAAGGAGAGATGGAGAGGATGGAAATAAAAGGTAAGGCAAGTAGAAGAGGAGAAGAAAAATAAGGAAAATTCAATTAATAATAATGACACTAATAAGATGGTGATGGCGACACCGACTAAACAGTGATGATAACAAACACTACTATTAACACTAATGCTAACCATAATGAAGATAATTAGAGAAGGAAAATACGGAGAAGGAGGAAGCAGAGGAAACATTTCAATACTCTTCGTTCTTTCAAGAAAAGCGAAATCGAGAAAGCGAATCTAAACGCAAAAAAGGACCCACGCACGCACGCGCGCGCGCTCGATTTCACGCCTAACGGAAGTTCCTGGAAGTGACCAATCGGTCGGAAGAGAAAGAATCAGGTTAAAAGAGAATAAAAGAAGGGAAGTAAACAAATAGCAGGAGGAAAGGGGAAAAAAAGTGCTTTATATTGGAAACACGCTCGCACACACACACACACACACACTCTCTCTCTCTCTCTCTCTCTCTCTCTCTCTCTCTCTCTCTCTCTCTCTCTCTCTCTCTCTCTCTCTCTCTCTCTCTCTCTCTCTCTCTCTATATATATATATATATATATATATATATATATATATATATATATATCACCTCCTCCTCCTGTCTCTCCCTCTCCTCCCACTCATATCTTTCCTCCTCTCATTCTACCTCTTTCTATGTTTCTTCTACCTCTCCCATCCTGCCCTCTCATTCCACCTCCCTCCTCTATCTCATTCCACCTATCTTCTTCCCTTCCCTCCCTCATTCCCTCTCCCCTCTCCTTCCCCCCTCCCCCTCTCCTTCCCCTTCTTCCCTGTCGTAAACAAGCGTCGTAATGGAAAGTCATTGAGGTGAGTCGCTTACCTCTGAGTTCCGTGAGAACTATTCTCTCTCTTTCTCACTCTCTCCCCTTCGCCCCCTACCCCTCTTCCTCCCCCCCTCCCCTTCCCTCTCCTTCCCATCGTCTTCTCTCCCAATAACGGTTTTCTTCTTGTTTCTTTCTGTTTTTGCTTTTCATCTCTTCCTCTCTTTCTCCCTCTCTTTATTTATGTTTCTTCTTCTGTCTTTGTTTTTTTTCCTTCTTTCTCTCCTTTCTGATTCTTCTTCCTCTTTTAACCTTCCTCTCCTTTCTGGTTAGTCTGTCTGTTTCTTTATTCTTCCTACTCTTCAACACAGTCTTCTGCTTCCCCCCCCCCTCTCTCTCTCCCTTCCCCTACATCCCTCCTCCTCTT
Organism: Penaeus japonicus; assembly: GCF_977035675.1. NCBI lineage: Eukaryota > Metazoa > Arthropoda > Malacostraca > Decapoda > Penaeidae > Penaeus > Penaeus japonicus. The sequence goes on from NW_028234438.1 coordinate 21,066,467, forward strand.
TCTCCCTTTCCCTGCCGTTTTCTTTCCCTTTTCTTCCCCCTTCCCCCTACCTCTCTCCTTCACCCCCATTTCCACCTTTTCCCCTTCCCCCTACCTCCCTCTCTCCCTCTCTCCCTATTTTACCCCCCTTCCCCCTCCCCTCTTCACCTCCTTTCCCTCTCTCCCCCTTCCTCCCTCCCCACTTCACCCCCCTTTCCCCCTTCTACGCCCCTTCCCCCTCCCCACTTCACCCCCCTTTTCCCCTTCTTTCTCTCCCCCTTCTACCCCCCTTCCCCCTCCCCTCTTTCCACCTTTTCCCCCCCTTCCTCCCTCTCTCCCCCTTCTCCCCCCCTTCCCCCTCCCCTCTTCACCTGGCAAACATCTGCCGCGTGGGTGAAAACTGTGTCGCTGATCTGCCAATGTCAAGTTCGCTCTCCGTGCTTCCCTTGTTGATGGAGTCTTCACACACACACACACACATACACACACACATACTCAAACACAAACACAAACACAAACACACACATACATACATACACATACACACACACACACACACACACACACACACAAACACAAACACACACACATACACAAACAAACACAAACACACAAACACAAACACGCACAAACAAACACAAACACACACACACCTGTCTGTTTGTGGGAGGGGGTAGGGGTGGGGATGGGGTAGTATGGGGAGGAGGAGGTGGTGGTAGAGGTTGATAGTAATGATGATAATGACAATAATGATAATAATGACAGTAATGATAAAAATAATCGAATATTTAAGTAGACAAACAAGAAATCCAAAGAAGAAGCAAGGTCTCAAAAGAAAACGAAAATCATACTTTGAAAAAAAAAAAGTGGAAAATCACGAAGACGAGGAAAGAGAAAACACAGAAAAAGGAGAAGAAAGAAGATGAAGAGAAAGAAGTGATTGGTGGACGATGAGAAAGTCTTCCCTGTTTATTGTTTACGAAACGTATAATAACAAGAAAAAGAAAGAGAAGAAAATGAAGAAAGAAAAGATAGAATTTAAAAAAAGGAAAAAAGATGGTGAAGAAAAAGAGAAAGAAAAAAAAGGAAAAATAAGTATTTGAGCTACACAGCCAAGGAGAGTAAATATAAAAATGTATGACAGCTGAAGAAAATCACTTTATTGCAGAAGTATGAAAGAATACAAGGTGTAAAAGAGGATAATTCCGATAGTAAAGAGATAAAAAAAGGAGGGCAGATGTGAATAAGAACAGAGGAATAATGGGAATGATGAGAAAGAGGTTATATACTCATTTAAAAGTGAATAATTATGTAAGTCTGCATTTAACTATT
>NW_028234438.1:21075277-21105277 GCF_977035675.1 Penaeus japonicus
ATAATGCATGTGTTCATGTAAATATATAGTATATATATATGTAAAAATGCATATGTATGTTTATATATATGCACATAAAAATGTGTACATAGGAACATATATAAGTATCATTACTATTAAAAAATGCTATGACTTTCATCTCGATCTATAAATATATTCATTTCTAAACACGCATTTTTTTTTGAGCAGCTGCTGATAAATTGATTCTTAAAGCTCCAATTCCCCCCCCCCCTCCTCCCCTAACTTCCCAAGAGAATCAGAAACTTCATTGTCGAATATTGCTTTCTGTTAGACTGGCATGGGATTAAACGCTTGGATTCTGCTTTCTAATCTAAATCAGACATTGCGTGTCTTTGGGGGGAAAATAGAATACTTTAGTGATGACAAGAATTATTGTGGTATCAATTTTCGTTTATATATATATATTTTTTTTTATAAACACATTCACATATTTAAAACACGTGTATGACATGTATATAATTATGTCACAGTGCACTCATAGTCACGTTTATAATTACTAGGATTCGAGCAGAAGCAGAGAATAGTTTCATTCATAATTATTACTCGTCTGTACGAGTCACACCCACTATAATAATCCTGATCTCTTTTTTGTCACATTACGTTTGTAAATTGTTTTCGAAATAAAACTTTTTTCTGGAGAGATTTGTCAGCTCATGTGATATTTTCAGATACAAAGAACATTACAGATTCAAAAGTGATAAGCTTTCATTCCAAGAGTGATAATTTTGTCTTCATGATGATGTACCGCCAATCGCTGACATTAGAGAAGAACGAAAATTATGCACTCGCTTCGAAAAGCAATTTACGTTATGCATTTTCACCAGTAACGTCGCATTTCACTTTTGCTGTCGTAGAAAACGGAATCTCGCGCGTTCGGCTGATGGCGGTCTGCGGACTCGGCATAATTCCTTAGTTTATTACACTTTGCCATTATGACAGAAAGTTATTTTGCCATTTTTTTTTATTGCAGTTCTTTTACAAGCTGCACGAAATTCAGCGGTTGCATGTCTCAATTCCCTTTCCTAACTGCCTCCGGAGATAATAATTTAAGTATCTCATTAAGCCAAGCATATGCATCGAGATTTAGAAGGTCGTTTTCAAACACGTTCAACGGAATATTTGAACTGCGCTGTTCGTTATTTTTTTCTTTAACCGTTATCACTGACAAAGGCATATATCAGAATTCTTCTAAATGTAAAAATAAAATGTATTGAAGTTTCTCTTTATTTATTACCGTGATTATCCATTTTATGCAAATTGAAATCAAATGGGAGTGAAAGAGAAAATATAATATTTGAATGACAGTGATAACAGAATGACAGTCAGAAAAATAATGATTAAAAAAGTTTTTATTGTTACTGATTTCTGACAATCGAATACAAAAGATAGAGAAGAGAGGGGAGAAAGAGAAGAGAAGAGAAGAGAAGAGAAGAGAAGAGAAGAGAAGAGAAGAAAAGAGAAGAAAAGAGAAGAGAAGAGCAGAGAAGAGAAGAGAAGAGAGAGAAGAGAGAGAAAATAGAGAAGGGAAGAGAAGAGAAGAGAAGAGAAGAGAAGTGAAGAGAAGAGAAGAGAAGAGAAGAGAAGAGAAGAGAAGAGAGAGAAGAGAAGAAAAGAGAAGAGAAGAGAAGAGAAGAGAAGAGAAGAGAAGAGAAGAGAAGAGAAGAGAAGAGAAGAGAAGAGAAGAGAAGAGAGAAGGAAGAAGAGACACAAACGCACACACCAACACAAACAGAAACAAACAAATGGCAGAGGAATAAAATGAAGATAAAAAGCAGGAACAGACCGCGTAGAGGGACTGTAAGATGCAACAAAGCCAATCACAAGAACTTGATTGCTTCATATGCAAAACTGGGTTCGCGGCTGTTGCAATTTCCATAACGATATACAGTGTGCAAATCACAGGGTTGCAAATATTCGTCTTTCGGTCTTTGTTGTCACGTCTGTTTTTTTGTTGTTGTTTGTTGCTCCTTCTTTGTTTGTTTTTGTCCGTTGCGGGAAGCACTACATAACAAGTTATAATCTCGATTTACCTGCAGGCGACACCTGTCAATTATCCGTTTTACGAGGGCATTTTATCGGGAGCGATTTTGCGCATCCGTTTTGCCATTACGAGAGCAGTTATCGTGTTCGTTATGAGGTGTTTATGAAGTGTTCGTATTCGCTGATGACTGTTCACTATCTTATATTATGTTCCATTACGTTACATCATTTTAGCATCTTTTGTTTTTCTTCTCATGAATCTTTTTATTTTTTTATTTTTATTAAAGTTCGTGTTATGTACATTAGGTTCGTTATAGACACGGTCCTAACCAGTATTTCGTATCATCAAGAAGCTACCATCGTCATCATGTTCGTTGTTTACAAGGATATTCGTAACCGCTTTAGCAAAATCTTGTTCGCTACGTCGTGTTCGTTATTCAAGTTTCTCAAGGAAATGCCTTTAATTACCAGCTTCGTCGTTGTAAATAATTGTCCCAAGGTCGTTAAAAAACGCATGAAAGACACCGCTACATTCTGGATTTTTGCCAGACAGAAGTTACTATTGTTTTGTACGCTTGTTTGTCCTTGATTCTCCTTTCGAGAGGCGAATTCGATCTAAAATTCGAAGACTCTGCGTGTCCAGTTATTTCCTCTGTGGATCTCCTTTGTTTGTGTTCTAATGGGATTGTTCTTATCGTCTTCTTTCTCTTATTCGTGTGTTTTCGTCTTCCTCTGTACTTCTATCATTTTTTAGCCCTTATTCTTGTGTTTTCATCTTCATTTTTTTCGTCTTTTTCTTCTTTCGAAATGTGACCATATGATGGATGGCTCTGTATTTATTTTTTCGTTTCTATTCGTTTTCGCATTTCCTCCTCCTCCCAACTTCCTTTTAATCTATTTTGGAAAATGAACGATACTTACTGTAACAAAACGTATGCGCAAAAAGATAACAGACAAGTTCTGATTCTCCATGTCACTTTTATACGATCTAGACTCGTTCCAAAAGTGAGGAAAAAAGAAAAAAAAAGAAAGATATACAGGGAAAATAACTTAAGACCGACGCAATTTACCGTTTTTAGATATATATTTGTATTTGGTTTATATTGATGTATGATAATAATTGAATGATTGGAACAACAATGGCTTAAATATTGAATAACTTCAATACTAAATAATGATAGAAGAATGACAGTAAAAGATAATAAACCAATAGTAATAATGCTGATAAAGGGCAGAAAAAAAGACATATCTAGAAATACTAATAAAAAGCATAACCTTAACAAAATGATGATAATCCGCCCATAATTCCCGGGAATCTCAAGCATTAAAAGGCTCCAAAACTCTCCCAAACCACACGCGTACTAATCGTTCCATCCACCATCCATCCATGCTTTTCAACCACCTTTTTAATTCCACGTTGTCGCGCCTCGGTCGTCCAGTGAGCGATGTCGTCTCTTATTTCTCACGAACGGTTTCCGTGTGTGAAATCTGTGGTGCTTTTGGTTCGGGATTTGTGTGTGTGTGTGCGTGTGTGTGTGTGTGTGTGTGTGTGTGTGTGTGTGTGTGTGTGTGTGTGTGTGTGTGTGTGTGTGTGTCTGTGTCTGTATGTGTGTGTGTAAAAGAATCGAATGTCCTTTCTCTATGTTATACTGAAAACGTTTTCTTTAAACTGTTTTCATTCTAAACTGGATAACCTCCGAAGGAAACATGCTCTTGGATTTATATAATTAATTAGAAAGAAATAGCGCAGATAAATGGGATAAAAACACTTCATAGCTGTGTACTACATCATTTAATCAATGGGAACACATGCTATACGATATAAGACAGACCTCATCTCGCTAGCCCGGCGTTTCTAATTCCATTTTCTACTTCCAGACAGAAGAGCATCGCAAGATGTACTCCAGCGTGCAGCCACAAGGTAAGTAGAGAGAGAGCATCCTTTTCTTTCGATTTATTTCTGCTGATTCATCTTAGATAATGACGATAATGGTTTCCTTTAGCGCTTCTCCGAGGCCTACGTAGTTATTTATACCTCGTTTACGAAGCTACGAAAGTACCTCGTTTCGCAAGAGGTTTAGATCCTTTTTCACGCTTGCTGCGAAAGCTTGTGTTGTCTATTCCACTGGAGCTTAACGTCATTTTGTGTCGCTTTTGTACTTTCCGTCAGATTTCGATTTTTTTTTATTTTTTTATGTATACCTTTTTTGTTTGTTTTTATCTTGTTAGAGAATCTTGACTCTTCATTGGGTTTAAACATCCAAAAATCTTGACTCTTCATTGGGTTTAAACATCCAAAACATTTTACATAATTCAGTAACAAAAAGAGAAAAAATAAAAATAAAATGAACGCTAATCTAAAAAAAAAGAAAAAAAAAAATAAACAAACGCCGCTTCTCCCGCCCTCCCTTAGGCCTAGGCAGCCTCCCGTCCTCCCACATGTTCCTGCTGCAACCGCGCCTGCTGCTGCTTCTCCTGCTGTTCCTGCTGGTGGGCGGGCAGGAACCTCCGCCCAACTACTCCCACGACTTGCTGCCCGAGACGAACTTCACGTGCAGCGACAAGGCGACGGGCGGTTACTACGCCGATCCTGAGGCGGGCTGTCAGATGTTCCACGTTTGCGTGAGGGTGTCCGACGAAGAGGTAAGTGAGGAAGGCGCATGGGGGTGGCTTTTGGGGTGTATTTTTTCTCCTTTCGTTTGTTATTATTATTATTATTATTATTATTATCATTTTTATTATTATTATTATTTTTATTATTATTATTGTTATTGTTATTATTATCATTATTATTATTATTATTATCATTATCATTATTATTATCATTATTATTATTATTATTATTATTATTATTATCATTATTATTATTATTATTATCATTATTATTATTATTATTATCATTATTATTATTATTATTATTATTATTATTATTATCATTATCATTATTATTATTATTATTATTATTATTTTTAGGGGGGGATGGAGGGGGAGATCTTATTTTCTTTTTTTCTCATTTTTTTTCTCTCTTTTCATTTTGATAGAGATGTATGACGTGTTTTTGGTTTTATTTTTCCCCTTCATTTATTTTTTTTTGGGGGGAGCGAGATCTTCATTTCTTTTCATTTTGATGGGGATGTATGTGATATGTTTTAATTTCATCTTTTTATTTAACTTTTCGTTGTTTTGTGTAATTTTTCGTTCTTTTTTGAAGGTTGTTGAGATAAAATCGTGGGTATTAAAAAAATGGTTTCGCGGCTGGCTCTTTAATATCTTTATTATAATTCTTTCGTCGCAATCATCATTTTATTCATGATTCTTTATATTTTTTTCCTTCTTAAACCGGTAGGATAAAAATACAAACTAAATATACCTCTTTCTCTTAGATCACTATCAGCATCTGCATTGAAGTTCCCAACTCCCTTCTTTATTCCATATTTCTCTTCGTTCTTCCCTATTTTCCTCTTTCCTTTTTTACTTTTTTTCTGTTTTTTTTCACTTTTCTTTCTATTCTCATTAACCTTTTCTTCTCTTTCTTCTCTTGTTTTAACTCTCTTTTTATTATATATATTTTTTTCACTTCATTTTCTTTCTTTATATGTTTTGTTTACATTTTCTTTCTTCGTTTTTTTAAAATTGATATACATGATTTTATCTTGTCTCAGTCATCTTTTCTACTTATTAATTAAGAAAAGGAAATCTATTATCATAGCTTTGTTTTCCCCCTTTTTACTCATTTACTCATTTTCTCTTTTTACTCACATTCCTGTACTCATTATCCTTCTTTACACAATTTCATTCCTCATCTTCACAAACACACTTATCATTTTCTCTTCTTTGCTCCCTTTTTTGAAGAGAGAGAGAGAGAGAGAAAGAGAGGGAGAGAGAGAGAGAGAGATAAAGAAAGAAAGAGAAAAAGCGAGAGAGAAAGAGAGAAAAAGAAAGAGAAAGAAAGAAAGATAGAGACAGAGATAAATAGATAAATAGGTAGACAGATAGATAGATAAAGATAGAGAAAGAGAAAGGTGATGAATTTAATGAGCATCTGAAAGAGTGATCTGAATGATGATAATGTTATTAGTAATGATGATAATGATAAAAATCAATGATCAGAATGAAAATGATAACAATGATAGTAGTGATACTGGCAGTAATGATAATATATTAGTAGCAGTGCTAATAATGGCAATGATAGCAATGGTAATAATGATAATAGCAATGATAATAATAATAGCAATAGTAATAATGATAAAAGTAGCGATGATAATAACAATAATGATAATTGTGATAATAGCATTGATAATAATTACGATTATAGCAATGATAATAATGATAATACTAGCATTAATAATAATGATAAAAGTAATAATAATGATAATACTAGCATTGATAATAATGATAATAGTAATAGTAATAATGATAATAGTAATAGTAATAATGATAATGATAGCAATGATAATAATGGTAATGATAATAATAGCATTGATAATGATGATAATAGCAATAATAATAATGATAAAAAACAATGATAGTAATGATGATAATGAATAATGATAATGATGAGGATAATAACATATATAACGGTATTTATTATGCTGATAGAAATGATGATAAAAATAACAACAATGATAATCTTAATAACGATGACAACTCTAATAATGAAAGCAGTAGCAGCAACAGTAGATGACAGTGATAGCAACAGCATTAATAATGATACTAATATGACTACCACGATTAACAATATTGATAACGATCATGGTAGCATTATCAGTCACTGTAAGCAATGGTATTGTTATTGTTATTATCATTACTATCATCATTACCATTATAGAAACAACGATAGTAATAGGAATAATGATGATAAGACTTATGATGATAATGATAATAGTGATAATACTTACAATACTAATGACATTGATGATAATGATGGTAATGATAAAATTGTAAATACTAATAATGATAATGGTTATAGTAATGATAATGGTGATACTGATGAATGAATGCTGATGAGTATTATGATGATAATGAAAATGATAATGATGGTAATTGTGATACTATCAATAATAGCAATAGGAATAATAGCACAACTTCAACTACTGTTTCTAACAACTAGAACAACAATATTGATAATAATGATTATCATTATCATTCCTGTTGTGATAATTGCTTTCGTCATTATTGTTTTCTTGAGTACAGACATGTAAAAACACACACGCACATAAATACACACATCCCGTGGTGGATTCGTAAGCGACCGGCCACCAGCTTCCGTTCCTGATTGACACGGGATGCGCAAGAACGGTTGTCAGCCCGCAGTAGATTTCAGAATTTGTCCTCGCTAAAGATATGATTCCGGCCTGCGGGGGGGAGGGGGGGGGGGGGATGAAGGTTAATTGCCCCTTCATGTGTGAATGGGAGGGATTTATTTCCCTATCGTGGCGAACGTAATTAACATAACATGTAACTTGTAACTTGTTCGGTGTCGACCTTATGCAATACACACACACACACACACACACACATATATATATATATATATATATATATATATATATAACTCACATGACTAAATAAAAACATTGGCAAATAAAGAACAATTATCAAATAACTCGCGACTCTTAAGATTCAGAAAGACAAGCACAAGAACACTGACCGCCATTGCAGCATCAGTGTGACGTCACAACTCATTTATGACGTCACTCCTAACATGGCAGTGTTGCAAGTTGATTAAGGTCTTTTGGTCCGTGTGAATCTTCCCGCGGTGTTTCTTGTTTTTTGTTTCATTATCATTATCATTTTTTTCAAAATTAATGTTGCAATTATCCCATATATGCTATTTGTAATTATTATCTTGGGAGGGGAGAAAAACGGCTTGGACATGCATACGTGATATATATATATATATATATATATATATATATATATATATATATATATATATATATATATATATGTGTGTGTGTGTGTGTGTTTGTGTATGTGTTAGTGTTTGTGTCTGTGTTTGTGGTTGTGTGTGTGTGTGTGTGTGAGTGTGTGTGTATGTGTATATGTATGAGAGGAAGAAATAAAGAATGAGTGAAAAAACGGAATAAACAGGGAATCATAAACGATCGATTTCGACAGAAACAAACAAACAAACAAAAAAAACACCAACAACAATAAAATCCATCTTCCCTCCCCCACCGCCTCCGTTTCCCTTAAACTCTCATATAGAGAAAGTGAAAGTGAAGAATTAATTGGTTTATTGCACGTAAGAGAGGTTTTGATTCCAATGGCACAAAAGAGTCACGGCCATTTATCATTTTGTCATTTTATGGTTCACAGGTCTATCACCCTTTTTGTGATGTCGCTAATCCTCTTTTGATGATTTTAGTGACGCGAAAAGTGGTGTTTGTGATGATGGTTATGACATATACGCACTCGCATACAGACACATGTATGCATGAAAGTACGTACTCACTCACGTATCAACGAAAGCAAACTCACAAAAAATTGCACGCAATCACACACACACAATCAAACATATACACAAACAAATGCCATAATAACATCTACATCAACAAATCCTTCAATGTGTCCCCCCTCCCCCCTCCCTCCTTCATGCCCCCCTCTCTCCTCCCTCCCTCTTGCCCCCCTCTCTCCTCCCTCCCTCTTGCCCCCCTCTCTCCTCCCTCCCTCTTGCCCCCCTCTCTCCTCCCTCCCTCTTGCCCCCCTCTCTAATCTCTCTTGCACAGTCACTATCGCCCATGAAGGATCGGTGTGTCTGTCTTTTGAATGTCCCTTGACTAATGGAACAAGATATAGCGTTATCATCTTCAGGCCAAGCATTTATCACGCGCTGTTTTTTTTATATGTAAATGCACGCGCACTCGCACACACACAGACACGCATACGCACAGGCACACACATATATGTATGTATATAAAGGTATGTATGTATATGCATCACTACATACTGCGATTATATGTTTGATGAGTCGTTTTATTATCATTCTCTTTCTGAATTATAATAAAAATCCTTCATTCATCTTTGTCCTCCTCCCTTTCTCTTGCATTCACTCTCTTCCCTCTCCCCATCTCTCCCTCAATCACCTTTGTCCTCCTCCCTTTCTCTTACATTCACTCTCGTCCTTCTCCCCTTCTCTCCCTCATTCATCTTTGTCCTCCTCCCTTTCCCTTACATTCACTCTCTTCCTTCTCCCCTTCTCTCCCTCATCCACCTTTGTCCTCCTCCCTTTCCCTTACATTCACTCTCTTCCTTCTCCCCTTCTCTCCCTCATCCACCTTTGTCCTCCTCCCTTTCCCTTACATTCACTCTCTTCCTTCTCCCCTTCTCTCCCTCATCCACCTTTGTCCTCCTCCCTTTCCCTTACATTCACTCTCTTCCTTCTCCCCTTCATCCATCTTTGTCCTCCTCCCTTTCTCTTGCATTCACTCTCTTCCTTCTCCCCTTCATCCATCTTTGTCCTCCTCCCTTTCTCTTGCATTCACTCTCTTCCCTCTCCCCTTCTCTCCCTCATCCACCTTTGTCCTCCTCCCTTTCCCTTACATTCACTCTCTTCCTTATCCCCTTCTCTCCCTCATCCACCTTTGTGCTCCTCCCTTTCCCTTATATTCACTCTCTTCTCCCCTTCTCTCCCTCATCCACCTTTGTCCTCCTCCCTTTCCCTTACATTCACTCTCTTCCCTCTCCCCTTCTCTCCCTCATCCACCTTTGTCCTCCTCCCTTTCCCTTACATTCACTCTCTTCCCTCTCCCCTTCTCTCCTTCATTCACCTTTGTCCTCCTCCCTTTCTCTTACATTTACTCTCTTCCCTCTCCCCTTCTCTCCTTCCTTCATACCAATCACATAAAAGTTTGAACATTCAGTCCAGTGCTGAGGTCGGGTAATATATGTCACATATGTGTATCTGTAGTCTCTTCTTCCGCGCAAGGGCGTTCCTTTCAGTGACCTAGTGTGACCTGTTATTTCATACCTCCTTTCTCTGACCTTCCATTAGCAGTGACCCAGTATAACCTGTATTTCATACCCCCTTTCGCCGACCTTCTCTTCCCCCCCTCCCCACATTTTATTCGCATTGGGTCTCAAGCAGGCTCACTGAAAGGGATGAGCCAGGTGACCTTTGACCTCTCGTACGAGTTCAAGGGTCAGCGAGGCTGGCTGTGACTTGTTTACCTCCGGAGGTCAAGTTGTTTATTATGTTTTCGCTCTTTATTTACTGTTATCTCGAATACCTTTTCCAATAACCTTGCGGTCCATTCTTCTTTATTTCGCTTTCCCCTCTTTTTTCTCTTCTTTTCCATTCATCATCTTTCAGTCCTTAGTTTCCTATTTTCCTCCCTCTCTCATAATGCCTTTACGCTCTTCTCATTTCACTGTTCCTTTACGTTCTTCTTTCCTACACTTTCATTACCCTCCTTTTACTGTATCCTGCCTTCCATCTCGCCAACTCCCTCCTCATTCCCTCTCGAAACTCTTCCTCCTTCCTCCTCTTCTTCCTTCCTCGTTCACCTTTCTCCTCTTCCCTTGACCTCCACCGCCTCCTCGCAACCTTGCCTGGGAGGATCCCCCTTTTGCAAGTGATGGATGGGCGATGCAACAGTCACTCTCACGTTCTCTCACCCCAGACAGCGTCTATGTTCACACGTAAATATCATATATATTTTTTTAGCAAATACGTTTTTTTTCCCCTATATATTGCAAAATTCATGATTTTTTTACGTTTCAAAATTCGAAAAAAGGCCTTGGAAACCGCTGTATCAAGTATTCATACTTTAATTGAAACATAACAGGATCTCGGAAGCACAATGGCGAGATCCTGACAAGAGGCTAGACAGTGAAGAGTGGTTGTGGATCAGTGCGTGCGTCACGGCGGCGTCTCACTGACCAGTGCACCTTGATAAGGAAGAGGAAGGTTGCACAAAAGAGCGAAGGGAGTTGCCCTCTCATTATGTCAGCGATGAAAAGGCGAAACGATAAAAGATAAAACACTGCCAATTATATCCCATACGCACTTTTACACATACAGTTAACTAACAATGCTAACAATTATACCCCAACTGCACTCTAACATCTATGCTCTAACTATACTTTGGACAGTTAAAGCCGAACTGCACTTTAGCGACGCCAAAACAACATACTCAAATTGCGCTCTAAGCACAGTCCAATAATTATACTCGAAAGGCACTCCACCAAATACAACCCAAGTACATTCCAAGGGCATCATGATTATACTTCACCTTCAAAATACGTCCTAATTACAAATTTGCAACTACACTTGCAACTACACCCAAATACGCATACCATAAAACTACACCCTAAAAAGTACACCACAACTAATCTCCACCGAACACGCCCAAAACAAGTACACCATAAGTCTTCCCCACCAAAAAACTGCCTGACAAAGTACACCGTCACTATACTCCAACAGCTAAACCCCTAACAAACTACACTATAGCAGTGACCCCCCCCACCCACCCCCCCTCTAAAAAAAAAAAAAAAAAAAAAAAAGCTACAAGGCCATCCCCACTCCCCCCCTCCCTCTCCCCCTTGCATACCGGTTCAAAGGAAGGGAGAAGCGGGGAGAAAGAGCCAGCTAAAAGAACCGGTACCAGTACGCTGTCTCACGATATTACGCCACTGCAAATCTTCTTCGTCCATCCTCTCCCTCACTCAGAGCTTTGTTACTCCCTCTCCTCTTTAAGATTTTGGGCGATACGAGTCCGTACGCAAGGTCGGAGGTGAAGGATTGTGTTGAGTCTTTTTTTTTGTGTGTGTGAGGGGATGATGAGAGGGAAAGAGGGAGAAAAGGAGAGAAGGAGAGAGGGGGAAAGAGGTAGAGGTAAGAAAGGATTAACATATATATATACAAACACACACACATATATATATATAGAGAGAGAAAGAAAGAGAAAGAAAGAGAGAGCAGGGAAAGAGGACTGCAGAGGGGAAGAGATAGAGAGGGAGAGGAGACAGGAGAGAGAGGAGATATAAGAGAGAAAGGAGATATAAGAGAGAAAAGAGATATAAGAGAGAGGAGATAGAAGAGAGGAGAAAGGAGAGACAGAAGAGAGAGGAGATAGGAGATAGAAGAGAGAGAGAAAGAGAAAGAGAGAGAAAGAGAGAGAGAGAGAGGGAGAGAAAGAGAAAAAGAGAAAGAGAAAGAGAGAGAGAGAGAGACTCTACCTGAACATGTTACACAACGAATCCAAAGAGCAAATCCAAAAGCCGCATCCAACATCTCCCAAAACCCGTTTTACACACAGACACGCACACACTTCATTTCGAAGCAAGACGCCGTGTCTCCAGCAGGTCAGTCAAAGAAAAGAGAGAAAAAAACAAGTCGAAAGTCCCCCATCTTAATGAACAACCGTAGAAAAAAAACACGAACTCTTCTCAAAGCAGTCACGAAAAGAGGGAAAAGGGGAAAGGGAACGGACAGCAAAAAGGTCCCGGGGCGTCTGCAGAGTCTGGAGAGTTTGTAGAGTCTAGATAGTCTGTAGAGTCTGGAGAGTCTGTAGAGAGCCTGTAGAGTCTAGATAGTCTGTAGAGTCTGGAGAGTCTGTAGAGAGCCTGTAGAGTCTAGATAGTCTGTAGAGTCTGGAGAGTCTAGATAGTCTGTAGAGTCTGTAGAGTCTAGATAGTCTGTAGAGTCTGGAGAGTCTAGATAGTCTGTAGAGTCTGGAGAGTCTGTAGAGTCTAGATAGTCTGTAGAGTCTGTAGAGTCTGGAGAGTCTGTAGAGTCTAGAGAGTCTAGAGAGGGTGTCCAGTCCCGGTGAAGATTTTTGCGAAGTGGAGAGTCGAGGATGATCAGTTTCCTCAAGGTGATCCGGCACTCGGGTTCTTGCCGAGACCTCTGCGGCCTCTGCGGCTTTGCCCAGGTCTATACCTCGCCCCCTCTCAAGGACTTCAAGGAGGGGGGAGGGGGAGGGGGAAGGGGGAGGGGGGAGGGGGAGGGGGGAGGGAGGAGGGGGGAAGGGGTGGAGGGGGAAAGGGAAGGGGAAGGGAGGAGGGAGGAGGGGGAGGGGAGGAGGGGGAAGGGTAAGGGGGGAGGGAGGAAGGAGGAGGGGGGAAGGGAGAGGGAGTGGGAGAGTAAGGAGACATCAGGGGGGGGGGAGGATAGGGAAGGAGGATAGGAGACACTTCTAAGGGCGTGGGAGAAGGGACAGAAGACATCTCGGAGGCTGAAGGCATGGAGAAAGGACCCGTTATGGGGAGTGGAGGAGACGAGCCATTACAAGGGGAAAGAAATATAAGGGAAAACACATTGGAAGGGGAATAAATAGGTTAGAAATCGAGTCATGGGGGATGAAGGCATGCAGGAGGAGAGACATGGGTAGTAGTGGAGGTATGGAGTGGCTATGGGTGGAGACATGAGGGGAAGAGGCATGTGGTTGATGGGACAGGAATGCACGGACTTATGGGTGTTGTTGCTATGTTAAGGTTAGTCAAGAGGAAGAAAGATAAAGAGAAAAATATGATAGAGAGATATGGGAGGAGAAGGAATGGGAGAAGGATTTTGATTTAGTTACAGAAAAAAAATACATATCAGGGACAGCCGAGAGAGAGAGAAAGAGAGAGAGAGAGAGAGAGAGAGAGAGAGAGAGAGAGAGAGAGAGAGAGAGAGAGAGAGAGAGAGAGAGAGAGAGAGTCAGAAACCCGAGATAAACAATAAATAGGACTGAGTAACAACCCTTCCC
The DNA here is from genome assembly GCF_977035675.1 of Penaeus japonicus. NCBI lineage: Eukaryota > Metazoa > Arthropoda > Malacostraca > Decapoda > Penaeidae > Penaeus > Penaeus japonicus. Next base: position 21,088,975 of record NW_028234438.1, read on the forward strand.
TCGTCTAGCCTGACGTGTACAGGCTATCAACAACCGTAAAGGTTATCCTGAACATAACGGGCCAACATGTCCACCACATCGTAAAAGGTTGGCAGCGCTTTAACAAATTGCCAACACTTCTTCTCCAAACGCCTCGTGAATGCTAATCGGAACGAGGGAAGCGGAAGGCCACGTAATGATGGCCGGCGTCCATTAATTATCGTACTTCACCCGTGATTTGCGACGAGGTTGGACGGCGTCCGGAGTCGCCATGGCGGAAGGCCTTCGCGCGCGCGGGAAAGTTGCGTGCGCATCGCGTCGCTCATCTCGGTCTTTTTGCTTTGCTGGTATTCGAGCTGTTTTCATGTCTTAAGAGATGGCGTACTGATGTCCCCGTTCATTACACTGATAGAAATATTGTATTTGTGTATTTATACGTACATATATATACACACACATACACACATATACGTATAAATATATTCATATATATATATATATTTATATATATATATATATATATATATATATATATATATATATATATATATGTACATTATATATATATATGTATATATATGTACATACACACACATATACATATATATGTATATATATATATATACATACATACATTTACATTATATTATTATATATATTATGTATGTGAGTATATTTATACATACACATATACATAACATATATATATTTATTTATTTATATATTTATATATGTATGTATATTTATACATATATATGTATATATTATGTGTGTATATAAATATATATAGTGTATATAAATATATATATATAAACATATAGATAGATAGCTTTGCGTGAGTTTATGTGTGTGTATGTATGCATATGTAAATGACCTTAAAAAGATCTAAATCCCCCCATTCAACCACCATCACTTTCCAAACCTTCTTATGGCGTCGGAAGGGGGAGGGGAGGGAGGGGGGCCCTACACACCTAATCACCTAATCCTCCATTATCACCCTCCCCTCCCCTCCCCCACCCCCTCTCCTACCGTCACGCCATATGACTGCAAAGATTCCTGACACTATGCGGAATCCCACGAGGAAAGTAAGTGCCTCACTCGGGGTCCGTTGGGAGTGGAAGGACGAGGGGGAGGGGGGAGAGGGGAGAGGGGGGGGGTTATGAAGGAGGTAGTTGAAGGATAAGCGGTAAGGGAGGAGCTAGCGGAAGGGGAATGGGCGGAGGTCAGGGGGAAGGGGGAAGGGGAAGAGGTCAGGGGAAGGGGGAAGGGGGGAGGGAGGGGGGAGGGGAAGGGAGGGGGAAGAGGTCGGGGGAAGGGGGTCGGGGAGGGAGGGGGTAGGGGGGAAGGGGGAACGGGAAGAGGTCCGGGAAGAGAGGGTGTCAGGGGGAAGGGGGAAGGGAGGGGGTCGGGGAGAAGGGAGAAGGGGAAAGGGGAAGGGGAGGAGGTCGAGGGGAAGGGGAATGGGCGGAGGTCAGGGGGAAAGGAGAGGGTCGGGGGGAAGGGGGAAAGGGGAAGGGGAAGCGGAAGCAGGAGAAGGGTAGGGGTTAAGGGGAGAGGTGGGAAAAGGGTGAGGGGGAAGGGAATAGGTGGAGTAAGGGTGAGAGGTGAGGAAGAAGGTAGGAGGAAGGATAAAGAGTGAGGGAGGAGGTCAGGGGAAGGCTAAGGAGTGAGGGAGGAGGTCAGGGGAAGGATAAGGGATGAGGGAGGAGGCGGGTGGAAGGATAAGAGGTAAGGGAGGTCAGAGAGAAGGATAAAAAGTAAGAGAGGAAAATAAGGGAAGGGCGAGGAGAGAAGGTAGAAGGTAGAGGGTAGGAGTTTGTTTTTTGGAGAAGGGGTTGTAAAGGGGGAGGGGGAGGGGGAGGGGGCGTAAAGGGAAGGAGGAAGGGGAGCTACTTGAGTGGGTGGGGGGTAGGGGGGTAGGGGAGGTAGTGACGCTTTTGTTGAGGTGTTTCTTTGCTTCTTTTTTTTTTTTTTTTTTTTGCTATTATAGAGGCAATCTGGTGTTGTTTTCTTTACATGGATGTCAGTCCGTCAGGCATCACTTGTTATTTTCTTTCTTTGTTTTTTTTTCTCTCTTTTATCATTTCTCTTATTTGATCTGTTTCGGTTGGATTAAAAAATTGGGAATAGAGGTAATATCTGAATTATGAATACATATTTCAAAACACACACACACACCCACACACCCACCCACCCACAAAAACACACTTTTTTCACACGCACCCAAACCCACATACACACCCACCCACCCCCCCACACACCCACACCCACATCCACCCACCCACCCACCCACAAAAACACACTTCCTCTCACACGCACCCCCCCCCCCCCCCACCCCCACACACCCACCCACACCCACACCCACACCCACACCCACCCACCCACCTACCCACCCACACACACACACACCCACAAGCACCTCCTCTCACACGCACTCTTCAAGGAGATAATTATGTCATTAGCGAGCATCTCGATCATGAAGGAAGCTAACACCCCCTTCCGCCTGAAAACCTTGGCGCCTCTGTCTCTCACGCCTACACACACTCCCGTAAATTTATGTTAATGAGGACTTTAGGCCTATGCTTAGCGTGTGTGGGTGGGCGGACGGGTGGAGGTGGTGGGGTGGGGGAAGGGGTGGTTGTACAGGTCTTCTTCCTGTCTGTCTGATTCTATGTCTGTGTTTTGTCTGTCTCTTCTCCTCTCTCTCTCTCTCTCTCTCTCTCTCTCTCTCTATCTATCTATCTCTCTCTCTCTCTGTCTTCCTCCCACTCTCTCTAACTGTCATCTATCTCCGTCTATTATCACTTATCCATCCCCCTTCCCTCTCTCCTCTTCTATCCATCTTTCTTTCTACTCCTTCATACCTTCAAAAGAACAAGAACACAAAACAAAGAAACATTTACTTAGCATCATCTAACGCCACAGTAACACATGTAGAACAGACAAACAAGCGATCTGTTTGTGACATCCTATGTTGCGGAATTTGCATTACACAATTCTTAAGGCATTCATAATCGTACAGGATGCAGTTTCTGACACAGTGTCAAATTCCTGACATTACTGCCGACTGCTTGTCATCCAAGTGTCATAATCTTAATTATCGCCTCTGTTATTGTACGTGAATGCCGTTCTATTGTTCAATCACGGGGATATTATAGACTCATTATGACTCTCGGTTCCGTTTCGTTGAGTGACTCTTTCTCTCTCTCCTCTCTTTTTCCGTCTGGCTGGCTGTTTGTCTGTCTCCCCCTCCCCTTTCTCTCTCTCATTCTCTCGCTCTCTCTCTCTCTCTTTCTCTCCGTCTTCTCTCTCTCTCTCTCTCTCTGTCTCTTATCTCTCTCTCTCTCTCCCTTTCTCTCTCTCTGTCTCCTCTCTCTCCGCCCCCCCCCCTCTCTCTCTCTCCCTTTGACTTTACTTCTGCATCTCCCTTTTATTTTACCTCTTCTTTTTCCACCTGCGTCTCCCCTTGCCTCATCTCTTTCTCCTTATTATCACCCATCTCTCCTCCTCCTTTCCTTTCACCGTCCCTCTTTCCTTTTTTCCCACCATGTCTCCTCTTTTTCACCCTTTCTCTCCCTCTCACGTCCTATCTCCATCCACCATTCATCATTCGCTCCTTCCTTCCCTCCCTCTCTCCTTCCTCGATTCCTTCCTTCCTTCCTCCCTTATCCCTTCCCCTTCCATCCTCTCTCTCTTTTCCCTACCCCACCCTCTGTCTTACGTTCTCGCCCTTCCTTTACTTCCCCTCTCCCCTCCTTCTTTCATTCTCTCTCCTTCCTCCCCCCTCCCCTCCCTCCCCACCCACTCAATCCACATCAGCCGAGGACCTCCTTGGGTGATGGGTGAAGGGAGCTTCGGGCGTGAAGAAGGATTTGCCAAGTCATAAAACAGGTTCGGGGGCTTGTTTGGGTGGGTTGGTGGGGGAGGGGGTCGTAGGGGAAGGGGTGACATAGGGGGTGGGAGAGTTGGAGGGGGAAGGGGTGACATAGGGGGTGGGAGAGTTGGAGGGGGAAGGGGTGACATAGAGGGTGGGAGAAGGGGAGGGGGCCGTGGGAGGAAGGGGTGACATAGGGGGTGGGAGAGTTGGAGGGGGAAGGGGTGACATAGGGGGTGGGAGAGTTGGAGGGGGAAGGGGTGACATAGGGGGTGGGAGAGTTGGAGGGGGAAGGGGTGACATAGGGGGTGGGAGAGTTGGAGGGGGAAGGGGTGACATAGAGGGTGGGAGAAGGGGAGGGGGCCGTGGGAGGAAGGGGTGACATAGAGGGTGTGAGAGGGGGTGGGGGTAGTGGGGGGAAGGGGTGACATAGGGGGGGAAAGGGAGGGGGCCGTGGGAGGAAGGGATGACATAGGGGGTGGGGGAGGGGGTGGGAGTCGTGAAGGAAGGGGTGGGGGTCGTGAGGGAAGGGGTGACAGGGGGTGGGGGTCGTAGGGGGAAGGGGTGACATAAGGTGGGGGTGGGTTTTTTTGGAAGGGGAGGGAGTGGGGGTCGTAAGAGGGTGACATCGATGGGGGGAGGTTAAGGTTTGACATAGGTGGCGGTCTTGCGATGGGTGTATAGGTGGGAGGTTAGTAGTGTATCTTATGGGGAGAGAAGGGAGAGGGTGGTGGGAACGGGGGGAGGTGAAGGGAATAGAGGTGGGAGAGAAACAGGGAGAGGGAAAGGGAATAAGGGTGGGAGATGGAGACAGAGAGACAGATAGACAGACAGACAGAGACAGACAGACAGACAGACAGACAGACAGACAGACAGACAGACAGACAGACAGAGAAATAGAGAGAGAGAAAGACAAGAAGAAAGAAGAGAAAAAAAGAGAAGAAATATGATAAAGACGCGAAAGGGAGAGATGATAAAACTATCGGAGTATTCTAGTTCAAAGACTCCAAAGAATTTACAAGATTTTTCAAGACTGTTCTAGGCTGTTCTGAAATGCGTTTGTCCTGCGGTGGCTCGTACTATCAGCAGATGAAATAAGACTATTAGGACAATTAATGATGGATCTAATTAGCAGGTGTATGTTCCTGTAATCGTTAGGAAGAAACAAATAAAATGTTTCTTGGTTATCAAGAAACAGATCATATTGATTTGGCAGAGTTGTAATAGACGAAAAGAGAGATAAAAGGAAAACGTTCATGAATAAAACTCAAAAGTCTTAGAAAGAAAATATGTATAAAAAACTTGCGGTAGCGGTCGTGGCTTCGGCGGTCACGAAAAGCCGTTACGACAAAGTACTGTCTCTCGCTCGCTGGCTGTCTCGCGGTCAAGATGGCGTCGGGAATCTTTTCGTCTTATCTCCCGTTTTCTTTTGCATTGTTTTTTTTAAATTTATTTATTTATTTTTATCAGTTTTCTGTTTGGTGTGTTTTCGCATTTCAGGTATTTCCTTTGATGATTTATTTGTTTATTTATTTTAGCTGTATTTAGTTTATTTGTTGTTATTTATATATAGCTTTTGGTTAATTTTTTGTTCTTGTTACGATGATTTTGTTTTTGTTTTCGTTAGCCATAGTTTTTTTTTCTTATTTAGTTATCTTTGACATGATTTGCACGTTTCGTAGGACATCTGTCAAGTAGTGCCACTGTCTATAAGGATGTCCATTTCGTAATGCTGACTTATGTTATTAAGAATGCTTATCTTAAAGTCAACGAGAAAGCTTTCATATCCTGTTTATCGTACGTGCTTTAGGGTATCTTAGTGTTGGTGTAAATCTCATATAGTCTCATCTCTCTCTCTCACTCTCTCACTCACACACTCTCTCTCTATCTCTCTCTCTCTCTTTCTCTCTCTCTCTCTCTTTCTCACTCTCTCTCTCTCTCTCTCTCTCTATATATATATATATATATATATATATATTACACACACACACACACACAAACATGACGTTCAATATATTTTTTGGACGTGAAAACTACAATTACTTCGAAAGATCAGCCCCAACTATCAATTCCTCCACAGAAACACATTCCAATTTCCCCATTTCAACCTCCTCGCCCCCCTTAGCCTCCTCAACCCCTCGCCCCCTTCACCCCCCTCAACCCCCTACCCCCCTCAACCCCCTTAACCCCCCCCCCAAAAAAAAAAAATTGACATTCATCTGCCTAACCTTCCCTCGAGCGAATTCTCCGAGTGCGTTTTAAGAATCTCGGTTACTTTCCTTTCCCTTGAACGGAGGAAAAGGAGAGGGAAGGAATGAATAAGAGGAAGGGAGGGAATGAGGGAGGGGAGGGGAGGGGAGGGGAGGAGAGGGGAGGAGAGGGAAAGGGAGGGGAGGGGGAGGGGAGGGGGAGGGAGGAGAGGGGAGGGGGGAGAGGGGGAGGGGAGGGGGGGGGGGGGGGAGGGGAGGGGAGGGGGGAGGGAGGGAGGGAGGAAGGAAAGAAGGAAAGAAAGAAAGAAGGAGGGAGGGAAGGAAGGAAGGAAGGAAAGGAAGGAGGAAGGGGAGATGATTGCAATTCAATGAGGAAATAGAGAGTGGGTGAGGAAGGAAGTGGAAGGAGGGAGGAGAAAAGAAATATGATAATTTTGATGATGAAAAAATAGGAAGAAAATAGAAGAGGAAAAGAAAGAAATGAAGTTGACAGAGAGAGAGAGAGAGAGAGAGAGAGAGAGAGTGAGAGAGAGAGAGAGAGTGAAAGTGAGAGTATGAGAGAGAGAGATAGAGATACAGAGATACAAACATACAGACAGAGAAAGAAAGAAAGAAAGAAAGAGGGCGGCACACAACCAAAGAGAGAGCTAGACAACCATGCAACCAAACACCCAAACACCCAAGAGGAAGAGGAAACGGGAAGAGGAATCGAACACAAGACCGCAGAGGGAGGCTGGTGCTGCCATCTGTCCACCACAACGGGAAGTACAAACTTTTCACCCCCCCCCAAAAAAAAAAAAAAAAAAAAAAAATCTTTCGTCACGTGACCTCAATTTGCATCCTCTAAAGCCATTTTTTTTTCTATTGAAGACCTATGATTATTCATGGCCTAACCGAAAGCCTCAGGCTGAATACCGTTTAATATATATGTTAAAAATGGTAAAACATCAATCAAAATGGAGGGCGATCGAGCGTAGCCGAGGAGAAAGGAACTGAAAGGTGGAAAATATTGTTGAATAGATGTGTAAATAGGTAGGTAGACTGATAGATGGATAGACAGATAAACAGACAGATATAAAGAGATGTTTACACATATATATGTATAGAGAGAGAAAGAGAGAGAGAGAGAGAGAGAGAGAGAGAGAGAGAGAGAGAGAGAGAGAGAGAGAGAGAGAGAGAGAGAGAGAGAGAGAGAGAGAGAGAGAGAGAGAGAAAGATAGAGAAAAATAGAGAGATAGAGAGAGAGAGAGATCCAGAAGCAGGGAGAGAGAGAAGAGAATAAAAGAAAGAAAGGGAAAGGAATCGAGATAAGACAGATAAAAGTACCCCGCATCATTTTCCTTCTTGTCCTTTCTTTCTTCACACGAGTATTAAGACATTAACAAAACCAACCGCATCGCCCTCCCGCCCACAGGAAAAAGAAATAAAAAGAAATAACGGATTGCGGTCGAGACACACACAGACACATACATACACATACACATACATATACATACACATACACAGGCACATACACATACACATACACACACACACACACACACACACACACACACACACACACACACACACACACACACACACACACACACACACATACACATACACATGCACACATACCCTCTCTCTCTCACTCACTTACTCACTCACTCACTCACTCACACACACAATTACAAAAACACAAACACCCAAAACCAAAAGACAATCGCAACATACACAAACACACACACACATACATCACTCAAACACACACGCACATGCAAGAACGCCCCCCCCCCCTTCCCCCAAGCAGACATCTGAAAAGAAGGCGATTTAAGCTTTCAAGGTCCCAAGAGACGAGTAAGATACAAGTGGGGGGTGGGGTGGGGGGTGAGGGGGGGGGAGACAAAGGGGCGGTTGGCGTGGGTGTGTACGAGGGGTGTCTGTGTGTGTCTTTTGTCTGTTTCTCTGGTTCTCTCTCTCTCTCCCTTCCCCTTCCCCTTCCCCTTCCCCTTCCCCTTCCCCTTCCCCTTCCCCTCTCCCTCCCTCCCTCTCTCTCTCTCCCTCTCCCCCTCTCTCTTTCTCTCTCTTTCTCGCTCTCTCTCTTTCTTTCTGTCTTTCTCTCTCTCTCTCTCTCTCTCTCTCTCTCTCTCTTCCTCTCTCTCTTTCTTTCTCTCTCTCTCTCTTTCTCTCTCTCTCTATCTCTCTCCTCTATATCTACACGTCCCTATCACCCTGTCATACCTATGTATGTGTTTATACGTGTACACGTATGTGTGTATACGTGTACATGTATGCGTCTATACGTGTACATGTATGTGTGTAAACATGTACATGTATGTGTGTATATGTGTACATGTATGCGTGTATACGTGTACATGAATTTGTGTATATGTGTATATGTATGCGTGTATACGTGTACATGTATGTGTGAAAACGTATACATGTATGTGTGTATACGTGTACATGTACGTTTGTAAATATGTACATGTATGTGTGTATATGTGTACATGTATGCGTGTATACATGTACATATATGTGTGTAAACATGTACATATATGTGTGTAAACATGTACATGTATGTATATATGTGCTCGTGTATCTAAAAAGAGAAAGGACGAAAAAGAAGAAAAAAGAAAAAAGAAAAAAAAGAATCCCAGATTTCATCGCGCATCCGACCACATTTCACGCTGACAGCAGCCAGATGATGGATCAACTAATGCGACCATTCATCAGCTAGAAGGAGGTGGGGGGGGGAGATGGAGAGGGGGAAGGGGCAAAAGGAGGGGAGGTGAGAAGGAGGGGCAAAATGAGGGGGGTGACAAGGAGGGGCAAAATGAGGGGGGTGACAAGGAGGGGCAAAATGAGGGGGGTGACAAGGAGGGGCAAAATGAGGGGGGTGAGAAGGAGGGGCAAAATGAGAGGGATGATAAGGAGGGGCAAAATGAGGGGGGTGACAAGGAGGAGCAAAATGAGGGGGGTGACAAGGAGAGGGGAGAGGAGTGGGGGAAGAAGGGGGATGATGGAGGGAGAGGGGAGGGGGGGTAAGAAGGTAGAATGGAAAAAAAGGAGATGATGGAGGGGGTTAGGGGAGGTGGAGAAGAAGAGGCAAGAGGATGGGGGTGGGGGGATGGAGGTGGAAGATGTAGGGAGAGGATGAAGGAGGGTGAGATGTATGGGGAAAGGGAGGAGAGCGAAAAAAGTAGATAAGAAAAGATCAGAAGATAAAAAAAAATCAGAAGAGGGAGAGGGAGAAAGAGAGGGAGAAAGAGAGAGAGGGGGAGGGGGGGAGGGGGGGGGGGGGGGAAGGGGGAGGGGGGGGGGGAGGGGGAGAGGGGGAGAGGGAGAGGGAGAGAGAGAGAGAGAGAGAGAGAGAAAGAGAGAAAGAAAGAAAGAGAGAAAGATAGATAGATAGATAGATAGATAGAGAGAGATAGAGAGAGAGAGGGGAGTGAGGGTGGTGGGGGTGGAGGGGGGAAGCCGCCCATTCACATGTCACGGGTTTGGGTACTTCCCGCCCGCGAGCACGCCCAAATTACACGCCGTCCATTCATTAATCAGTGTCTTGGAGTAAAAGAGGGATGGGGGGAGGATGGGGGAGGGGGAAAGAGAAGGGGGAGGGAGAGGGGGAGGGGGAGGGAGAGGGAGAGGAGGAGTAGGAGAGGGATGGGGGGGATGGGGGGGAGGATGAGGGGGGGGAAAGAGAAGGGGGAGGGGGTAGGAGAAGAGGAAGGAAGAGAGAATGGAGGAGGAAGAGAGGGAAGAAAAAGAAAAAGAAGGAGAAGAAGAAGAAGAAGAAAAAGAAGAAGAAAGAGAATGAGACTAGGGTTGTAGATGAGGGGGAGGGGGAAGAATTGGGAGATGTGTTTGTGTGTGTGGGGGGGGGTGGCAGGGGGGGGAGTGTTGCTCTGACATACGGTTCACTTTCGCAAGACATTGGGAGTAAAAGGTACGCGGGGTGGAGGGGGTGGGATGGGATGGGGGTGGGGGGTGGGGGGTGGGGGTGATAGGAGGACTAATCTTCCACGTAGTAAAAGTGTGTATAATTAGATAGAGACAATGAAACTATGAGAAAAAGAGTAGATAGAGAAGAGGGGATAAATAGAGGAGATGGGATAAATAGAAAGAGAAAAAGAGAAGGAATAGAGAGAAGAAAAAAATATTGAATATGATGTTGATTTATTGATTTTATTGATATATTTTTTTGTTGAAGATGAACACATGATGATAATAATATAATAAGAATTATCGTAATGACAATGATAATGATGATGATAATAATAATAATCATGATAATAATGATAATCATGATAATAATGATAATGATAATCATGATAATAATAATGATAATAATGAGGATGATGACAATGACGAACATGATCATCAAAATAATAAACTAGATTTTCGTGCGGTCGTAGCATTCGACTCCGCACATTTCACTCTTGTTTGCGTGAAAGATCTCATTTTCATAACATCAGAATGAAATTGTTCACAAAGGCAGCAAATTGTTCTATTTTTTTAAAAATACTACGGCGTTATCGAGTGTCATTGAGGATGACAACATGATGGCAGATATACATACAGACAAAAAAAAAAAAAATAATAAAAAAAAAAATACAAATACAAATACATGCTACATAAAAAAAAAATAGACACGTTTTTTTATTGCAGCACATTTGTTTTTTTATATATATATAATTTTCTTCGTCTGTCGGATTTCACAAGTCACCACAACTAAAGGTGAAAAAAACGAAAGTCTGGTAAAGTTACATGTATGTTTAAAAATGTGTTAATAATTTTGAGAGATACAAAATGTTTAATGGAAACCAGAGCAGACACGGTTTTTTTAAATGTGGAAACGAGTTTAAAACAAATAGATATATTATAAATTAAATACGTTAGCGGTATGTAATTTTCATTCATTGCGATAATTTGTTCAACAACAAATGCCACACATCTTCTTAAAAAGGAAAATCCACAGTCTTGTCTCATAAAAAAATAAACTTGTATTTATTACATTAAAAAAACAACAACACAATTTACATAACGATAGCAGGCCATAGAGCATAAAAAGAAAAGAAAACGAAAAATGTAAACAAAGGAAGAATTCATTGCGCAGTTCGTATCACCTTGTTTCCAAAACTTCATGATACTTAAATAACCTTTTTATGGTGTTAAGGTCGAGGCGGACAAGTTCTTTTATTGTATTTTGTAGACCTTTTTTTATATATGGAACAGGAAGACATAAAAACCTTCACGGTTGATTTTTTTTTTTTTTTTTTTTTTTTTTTTTGAAAGGTGAACTGTCAGTTCTTTCTATTCGAAAGATTACACTCGACCTTTATAGGACACTCAGAAACCGAAGGGATTTTACTTATTCTGAATATACATTGTTCATTAGAATACATGTTTGTTCTTCATTAATACTAATGCTTGATTTGCATATTTTTCGTTTAACCGGAATTCAATTTGAATGACAACTCGTTGGCTTGTTATTCGGTCTACATCTTTTTAAATAGCGGTTTATGAAATGATTATCATATTATCACAGGTAATCTCTCTCTCTCCTTCTTTTTTTCTTCCTTTTTGTTTGTCTGTCCGTCTCTCTCTCTCTCTCTTCCTCTCTCTCTCTCTCTCACTCACTTATATAATATCTTTCCCTCTCTCTTTCTTTCTTCTGTCTCTTATATTCTATCTCTCCCTCTCTTCCTCTCTCTCTCTCTCACTTATATTCTATCTCTCCCTCTCTCTCTTCCTCCCCACCCCCCCTCTCTCTCTCTCTCTTCTCTCTCTCTCTCTCTCTCTCTCGCCCTTGCACCCCCTGTTACCTGACTTTTGACCTCTGACCCGCTCGCGACCTCTTACGACATCCCGACCTCCCACCGGCTTTGTTTTGACGCCCTGCCTGCCCCCCTCCCCCACCCCCCCTTCGCTCCCCCTCACTACGGTCGCGGCGTGGAGTCCTTATGCCTGCTCTCTCTGTCTCTTCCTGTCACTTGATCTGTGCTCTGCTGTTTGTTTCTTTATTTGCTTTACTTTAATTTCATCTGTTGACTTTTCGTCTCCTTTCTGTGTCTTTATTTATTTATTTTTGTTTTGCTTGCTTGTTCTCGATGTCTTTCTGTATCTCTTTCTTTGTCTTTGTCTTCTGTCTCGGATTCTCTCTCTCTCTCTCTTCCTCTCCCTCTCTCTCTCACTCTCACTCTTTCTCTCTTTATTTATTTCTTTATCTCTCTCTCCCTCCCTCTCTCTCTCTCTCTCTCTCATTCTATCTCATTCTCTCTCTCTCTCTCTCATTCTCTCCCCCCCCCCCCCCTCTCTCTCTCTCCCTCCCTTTCTTTCTCTACCCCCTCCTCTCTATCTCTTTCCACCCTTCTCACTCTTTCACCTCCAGCCCACGTGTCAGTGTTTTCATTCATCTTTTCTTTGATATCCTAAAGCCCCTGCCTGGTTCATTCATAAATCACCAGCCACGATTATACACTAAATCGTTTTCTTCGTCTACATTCAGATGCAAAGCCAAACGTCGCATTGTTATAGCATGAATCCGTATGAATCCGGACCCAAACAGACGCATGCGAAGCGTTCTTGTAAAGTGAAAGGGGTCGCTGACATGATTCCGTGCCTTTAAGGGCTTTGAGATCTTCTATAGAAATGTTTTCATATATCTTTATAGCTTTTATATGTATTTTCTTTTCTTTTTAATGTATAGACTTGATGGTAATGAAGTGGAAATTCAGATTGAATTATGTTGTATTTCATAATAGGATTTTTTTCTGAAGACAGAGTCGTTTGCATTAAAAAATAAGGGAAAAAAACGAGAATAAGATTCTTGAGGTCAAGGAAACAAAATAGAACAATAAATAAAAGAAAGAAATACGCTAAAGAATCATATTAAAATATTCGAAAGGGATAAAGTAGCATACACTTTGGTATGGGATTACGTCACAGAAATATAGGTTACTGACGTTTCGGAGGTCAAAACAAAAATAAGTTGACACGAATTAAAAGATCAAATACCTTCGACAAGTTGTTTTGAAATATGTTAATATTCCAGACAAAAAAAATGCCTCACCTTTCACATCTAAAGAATCGCATATTCATCGAAATATCACGGGATAAACATTTAATAAATTCGGTAACAAAAGACGATCATATACAAGCGATCGAACTCTCGTAAGAGAATCGGAAACAAAGTTACGAAATTGAGATGAAAAAGAAAGAAGAAGTAATGCGATGTTTACTACGTCTTTCTCCTTCCTTCATGAGACACGAGCAATTGTAACATTATCCCGTGTAGTATTATTATCTTATTTTTTTATTGACATTACGTTTCTAATGATATATTTTACCCGCAGAGAGTAGTTGGCTTGTGATCGCACCGGAGATAATTTCGTGTATCATTAGTTCTCTGGCGTGTATTTATTCCTTCTTTTTTGTCTATGTTTGGATTGGTAATATAAAACAAATATTTTTTTCATGTACAAACACATCCGGGAAGAATATCCACCGTAAAGGAAATCATTTCTACTTAAAAGGAATGTTAACCGCGGTTGATAACAGTTTCCGAAGTCAAGATGGCAGGCATTTAGACAAGTGATGACTCGCCGTCTGTTTACGTCGCTTATTCTTACAAAACAATTCCTATTATTACCTTGGGAGGTTGGGGGAGGGGGAGGGGTAGGGGTAGAGGTGAAGGTGGAGATGGAAGTGAACATGGAAGTGGAAATGGAGATGGAGAGGTAGATGGAGCTGGAAATGGAGGTGTAGAAGAAGATAGAGGTGGAGAGAGAGATGGAAATAGGAAACATAGAAAGAGAAGGAGAACGATTTTATTAAAAGTGGTGGAAAGGATATGAAAACAAAGCAAGAAATGATTTTATTTTTCACAGATCTAGAGAAAGATAAAAAAAAGATAGAAAGATGAATAGATCGATACAGATAGAGAGAGTGAGCGAGAGAGACTTGTTACCTCGTGCTGACTGCCTGAAAGATGATATTGTTAATGACAGCATTTGATGGATGTGAAGGACACTTGTTAAACGGGATGACAGTAGACTTGAAAGTGTGATGACGATGCGTGCAGTAAAAAGAAGGAAAGATACAGATAGGGAGAAGTAAATAAAGATGCTAAAAGATAAGAGAGTGAGTAAATGCGTGTTTGTGTGTGTGTTTAAAAGCGGAAAGAAAAAGAGTGTGTGTGTGTATGTGTATGTATGTATGTATGTATGTATACAGTACACACACACATACACATTATTTTCCCTCGATTTTTTTGGATACGTTTTAGAAGCGAAATAGGCGGAGTGATGGGAGTGAAAGCGACCTGTGTTTACTCCTCCCGCTGAATGGACTGACGGATGAATGAATGAGTGTACTCACAACTCGATGACGTTGCAGGTTGCTCCATTCATGGAAAATGGAAAAAAAAGAAATGGAAAGATAATACCTAACCTTGGATAATCTTTCCACTGCTATCAATCATCTACATATTTTTTATAATTTTATCATAATTTTTATAATTTTATCATAATTGTATCATAATTGTATCATAATTTTATCATTTTATCATAATTATATCATAATTTTTATAATTTTATCATAATTTTTATCATTTCATCATAATTTTATCATAATTCTTATCATTTTATCATAATCTTATCATAATTTTTATCATTGTATTATAATCATCATTATGATTATTCTTATCATTACGATATTCTCATTAATATCCTTATCATTCTATAGAGTAATTTTTGTCATGTCTCATTTGGTGCTATGTTTTTTTTTTTTTTTTTTTTTTTTTTTTTTTTTTTTTTTTTTTGTCTTCATGTGCATCTCATTGCAAACCATATACACAGAGAGAAAGAGCGGAAGTGATTACGTCATCATGGTTGAAAAAATCATGTGGTTTGTTTGGTTGTTTACACTTTCATTTTTTTTGGTTGTTAATGCATAGCTTGGTATGTTCTTGGTACTGTTGGCATTGTTGTTATCATTATGATTGATATACAATGTTGTTATTATTATCACTATTATATTTTTTGCTGTTATTTTCATTAGCAGCATTGCTATTACTATCATCACCAATATTATCATTATCATTATTATTGTTAACATTATTTTATCATCATCATAATTATCCTCATTATTAATATAATCATTGTTATCATTTTCACATCATAATGATTATAATCATTATCATTGCTATCATTATCATTATAATTATCATTACAGAATTGTAATTGTTATGATCATCACCAACATATTTTTTTGTTCTCTTTTTAAACCCTATTTTCTTAACTCCTCTTCCTCCTTCATCCCCCCCTTGTCTTCCGGTGTTGCAGGAGTCAACAGTAGGAACCTTTAGCGTGCAACACTGCAATAACTCAGGCAGTCCTTTGAAAGTGAGGTTCTGGCAGAGGTTTAAGGAGGAGGGGGGGGGCGGATATAGGGAGGGGGGGGTGGAGGGGTTGAGGTAGGGAGGTAGGAGAGAGGAGGAGGTTGAGGATATGGGGGAGGGGGAGGGGGTGGAGGGGTTTAGGTAGGTAGGAGAGAGGAGGAGGTTTAAGGAGGGGGAGGGGGGGGAAGGCGGATATAGGGAGGGGGGGGGGTGGAGGGGTTGAGGTAGGTAGGTAGGAGAGAGGAGGAGGTTGAGGATATGGGGGAGGGGGAGGGGGGTGGAGGGGTTGAGGTAGGTAGGAGAGAGGAGGAGGTTGAGGATATGGGGGAGGGGGGAGGGGGGTGTAGGAGGAAGGAGTAGTGGGATTGAAGAGGATTGAAATAGAAGGAGGGGGGGAGGGGGGGTAGCAGAACAGTGACACCCGAATCCAGCAGTGACTCGACCAACAGTAACAGTGACGATAACAATGATAAATGCAGTAACAACGACACTACCAACGACGGCGATGATGATGATAACAAAAACAGTAACAACGGCAGCAGAGAATGTCGATGATGACAAGAACAGTGACGACAACAACAGCAACAAAAAACAACAACGACAACAACGAATAGCGTAACTCTGTAGTCTTTAAACAAACAAACACAATAACAACAAAAGCGACAATTGTTCTTCTTTTTTCTTTTCAATTTTTTTAAATCTTTCCCCTCCAGTTCTTCCTCTTCTTTTTTCTCTTCCTTTTCTGTTTTCTATTTTTTCTTTTTCCTAACTATATGGGAAGGGGGGGGGGAGGCGAGAGGGAGTATAAAGAGAGGAGGGAGAGAGGGGAGAGAAGAAAAGAGAAGAGGCAAAAGAAGG
>NW_028234438.1:21112777-21120277 GCF_977035675.1 Penaeus japonicus
CCCCCTCTCACTCCCATTCCCTTCGCCCTTCAGACACCCCTTCCCCATACCCTTTCTCCCCTCCCCCTCCCCCCTCCTTCCTTATATGCAAACCCCACAACAGGAAACAAAGCGAGAAAAAGAGAAAGGAGGGACACGGGGAGAGAAAGAGAGAAAAGGAAAAATCCTCTACGAATAGGAGACACACACACAGAGAGAGAACCATCCACTTTCTTTGTCTGCGATGGAAAGGTGCGCTCGGTTCGCCTCGGTTCGCCCCGCTCGTGAACCGTGACTTTGGTTCTAAAGATTGGCGTAGAGTAGGAGTGGAAGGAGGGAAATAAGTGATACAGGTGGATTACGTAGACGTATAGGAGGAAGTGGAAGTGAATAGGTGGAGGAGGAGAAGGAAGAGGAGGAGGAGAAGGAGGAGAAGAAGGAGAAGGAGAAGAAGAAGGAGAAGGAGAAGAAGGAGAAGGAGGAGAAGGAGAAGAAGAAGAAGAAGGAGAAGGAGAAGAAGAAGAAGAAGAAGAAGAAGAAGAAGAAGAAGAAGAAGAAGAAGAAGAAAAAATAATACCAAGAAGAAGAAAAAGAAGAGAAAGGCAGAGGAGGCGGAGGAGGAGGAGAGGACTAAGACTAAGAAGAAGAAATAAAAGAAGGTGGTAGATGAGGATGAGGAAGAAAAATTTGGTAGATGAGGAGGAAGAATATAAGAAACAGTAGGAAGAAGAAGAAGAGGAAAAATAAAACGAAGAAGAGGGATGAGGAAAGGGGACCAAGGGAGGGCCATCAGACGACCCTCGTGTCTGTCAGGTAAGCGAACGTGAGACGAGGAAAAGGTGGTCGTCGGAAGCTGTTTATGGTCGTCACGCCTTCAGGTCGTTTCAGGGGGGAGGGGGGAGGGGGTGGAGGATGTGGGGGGCTTGGGGGTAGTGGGAGTGGTGGGCGGATCTTCTCTCTTGGGGCGTTTGGGATTTGGGCTCCTTTTGGATCTATGAAGATCTTGTTTCTTATTCTTCCGGGTGGGTTCATCATCATCATTATCGCCATCCTCCTCCTCCTCCTCTTCATCATCGCCATCATCATCATCATCATCATCGCCATCATCAACATCATGATCATAATTATGATCATGATCATCATCATTATGATCATGATCAGCATTTTTTTTCTATTTCTTGCTTTCTTTCATCGAAAACATTCACATCAACAACAATAACAAAACCGCCATCAGCAACAACAACCACAATGCGAAAACTACACCAACAGCAACAATAGCAATATCCTGCAATCACCTGCAACAAGAACAGCAATATTGCAAAAATCACCCCAACCACTAAACGCCTATCCACATAAGCCAACAAGCCTGCAATAAGGATCCAAACAGGTTTATCCTCACAATCAAATACTTCCTTCCCCACATTTATCAGTCTGTCAAAAGGTCATTAATCAGATAAGGAAGGTCGTGAGGAATGACCTTATCTGCGATTTGGGACTTTTTATTTTTCCAAATATATATTTTTTGTATGATTTTGATACAGGATTAATACAATTATCAATATATATATATATTTTTCGTTGTTTCTTCATTTCATTATGTTTTTTGTTATCATTATTATCATCGTTACTATTATTATGATAGTGATAATAATGATACACCTAATAATGATGTTAGCAACAATAGCAATAATAATCATTACCATTACACTTACTCTTAACATAATTACTATTAAAATGATACCACCGTCATCACCATTAGCAATTCTTTCCTTAAACCCAAACTGGAAAACAACACGTTAGTCCAGCAATGCTATCATTAACATTAGCGAAAAAAAGGACAAACTAACTGCTAACTGCTAACTTCCTGGTTGCGTAAGAACGTGTACTTTACATTCTGCAAATGACTATCCCAAAAAGGAGAATCAAATTAAAAAAGAATCAAGACTGCGGACACGAATGGAAAATATTGTGCTGTCCCTTTCTGTGTGAAATGTAGATGTTTATATTCTTTAAACGTTGTTGTATTGACGTTATACCCATAAAGAAAATCATTATGACATATCTCTGGTCTTTCATGTTGTTTTTTTTCTAATTTCAGATTTTTTTTTTATTATTACTTCGAAAGAGCTTGGAAATATTCACTTTGCTCTCAACCGCCGTTAGGATATCATTATATCACATCATAAATTAAAAAATCACGTATTCGTTTACAGAATAGTAAGGAGAAACATCATGCAAATTTTGTCGGTTTTGTTTATATCTCACACACACACGCGCGCGCACACACACACACACACACACACACACACACACACACACACACACACACACACACACACACACACACACACACACACGTACGCACACACACACGCATTTACTATCAAGACGCCCATTAAGAAAGGAAAACTACACAGTGAAAATAACCATGCCAGCGCATGATAGATTTTCCTCTTATCCGAGTTATCTTCACCGAAAGTCGACGTGATGTTGAGGTGTGCATTTTCATCACTAACACTCATTTTCAGGAGAATGTGATGTTAGGTTACAGCTGCATGGGGTCATTTCTGGGTTTGCCGCAAGGTTTTTTGGGGTCACTTCATGCTCATATAAATAGTGTTTTGTTTTTTTAGCTCTCTGAGGCGTGAGTGTACGAGGAGTCGGGGGGAGGGGGGGGAAGGGGGAGGTCCCACGTATATGCTTTAGGTCGCTTTTTATGCTGTCGGCGTAGCTTTGAGTTGGAGTCAATTTCCTCTCTTTCATAACCTGTCTATATGGATGTTTGTTTATTAGTCTGTTTCGTATTTTTACAGTGATTCACATTCTGGATATGATGTAACTTAATATTCAATAGAATGTACCGTTATGTTGCTGCGACACATCATCCAACTAATTAAAACAATAAAGTATTTATATACTTCCCTCTAAGTGATGATTCGACAATATTGAACGTTAAACAAAAACAAACAAAAGTTAAACAATATCAGCCCACATTCATATTTATTTCAAATTCCCCTTTAATTCACTTTTTTCCGGTGGATATCGCCAGATGGATATTCATTCTAAAAGAAATTAATGAGAAAGGAGAAGTGAAGATGATGAAGCAGATAAAATGTGTCATTCAACTTACGAAACACTTGGTGATAATCAAAGCTAACAGCAAACACGATTTCAGTCGACTTTGAGAGTCATGTTTTCTATCTAAATCTGGGAACACTTTCATGTTGACCAATGTGTTTTTTTTCTTTGTTTGTGTAATTTATGCAATCGCTGCATTGACATACTGTTTTTCTCTCGAGGCTACAAGATGACTCGGAAGAATAAATCTCCTAGGAACTCATTGCAAAGAGAATGAAAAAATCGGTTTACATTTAAAAAAAAAATCGTAAGCTGCCGTCGTTCGCAAGAATTTGTGTCTGGTGATGCATCTACAACCTATAGAAAGAAAAGTTACCTGACGATTGTAAAAGGTTTCTGATGACATCATTCGTTACAACACAGCAGAATCGAATCTTTATTACGAGTGACAGATTTATTTGCTTGAGGATTGATGACTCCCCTCCACCCGCGGCGACGCTCGCTGACCGTCTTTTGTTCGCGATGTAAACAAAGACGTTAAAATCGCGTGACTGTCGAGACATGTGCGCTGTATCGGTGACTGTCGACTGTAATTCATAACTGCTGTTGTGAGTCCGTGGCCTTTGCGCTGGTCTCTCTCCCATGATTAATGAAATGTATTGACTTTAATTCCTAGAAGAAAGGCACGGGGATATTTCTTCGCGCGCTTTTTTTTTCTTCTCTCTCTCTGTATCCTTCCGCCTTTCGCCCTATCGTGGGAATTTAATTTTTCCCCGAGTCATGTAATCGCCACGTAAATGCTAGGGTCCACTTGGACACTAATTACGCGGTATTTATTTTCATTTTTGTGGTGAGACTTATTCCTAGTGCGTGCTTGTGCTCAGCTTGGCAATGCACGGACAACGGTGTAAGAATGCACGTGTAAGACTTAAACGTTTCGGTAGCACTTCTTTAAAGAGATATTGGGTATTAGCGAATATGTGTCTCATGGCATTGTATCTCTCAAATGCAAGTTTATTTGCATTGTTTGTCGTCATGCGCTCTATTCTACGCAACTCGTCCTCAATCACACCCATCCACAACCACGCCTTCACCCGCAAGTACCTACCCTTCCACACACACACACACAGACACATACACACACACACACACACACACTTACACACATACACACACACACACACACACACACTTACACACGAAGAGAAAGAAAGAAAGAAGCAGAGGGAAAGCGAAAGGGAAATGAGTCGATTGTGACATTATTTGCCTCTCATTAGTAAGCTCTTGGTTGTTTTTCTCACACTAGTCATGCTGTTTACTCACCGTTCTTTCCTTTCACGCTAGGCTCATTCTGCATTGCGCAACCTGATCTGCATGACGGCTTTGAGACACCCACTGTGATCAGTGTCTCGTCGTGGCTAAGCAGATGTTTTGAGTCGTGTGTGTGTGTGTGTTTCCTCGGTCGTTTTTTTTTTTTTTTTCTCCCGAGGTCGTTCTCTGTCATTCACTGAAGGACGGTGGGAATTCCGTTCTCGTTTTGAGATTGCGTGTTAGTTTATTAATTTATTATTATTATTATTTTTAATTTATATTTATTGATAGCCTTTCCCGAAGTCCGTAACCCCTTCATTCCATCGCCGTTTCAGGTTAAGACGATTTACGTACCCCCCCTCCCCCTCCCCTCCCCCCAACACACTCAAAGCAGTCGTACGACACCAAACATCACTCAGAATCGCTTCAATCTCTCAAAACTTCATCAAACTTCCCCCATCCGAAGATCCCCCGACCCAGGCGAGAAAAGAGGTCGTACAACCACCCACCCATTCTGTACGACCACAAACGACCATGTGCACCAACACTCACACGTCATGATCACACCCGGAGCTCTGGATTGTCCGCTAATACAGGGAATAAAGCGAAATTTCCTTCAGCATTCGGGTCATGATGTGAAGGAAGCAGTGTTGTGATTAGGAATAAGCTGGCATTATATCGGGTGCCGTAATTCCGCATGCGACGGGGACGAGTTAATATCACACTTCATATGGCCTTAGTGGTTGTTCTTTGATCATCGCGAAATCATCACGAGACGGAAGTAGTGAATCTGGATGAGAAGTACCGCGAAGAACGATCTAGAAGAGTTTTATTTCCGTGGTTTTGTTTCGAAGGCACCACGTCATTTTCCCTTGTGTCTCGCTATGTGTTCGATCATTCGTAACTATAGTTCTAATTCAAGGTGGAAAAATAGTTCAATCCATGCCGGTATGCGAGGTATATTTCATGTAGTGTGTATTTATGTAACAAAATCTACCCTTCCCCCCACCCCACCCCCACCCTACCTCCCCTCCAAATGTCAAAATACAAAGAAAAAGGTACAATTTCCATAGTTTCAGCGATACGCAATACGCCACCCGGAAATAAAAGTTGTTTCCAGCACCAGTGAGCTCTTAAACCCAAACCCAGGAAAAAAAAGGGTCTCACTGCACAAAAACAAAACAACAACAACAAAAAAAGGTAAAATACTTCCGCTCCTTCGCGCAAACACATAGAACTCCCGCGCATTCTGACCGCGCATACATTTGGCGGGAAGACAACACAAGTACTACTCCTCCTTCTACGTGGTTCTCCTTCTGCTTCTCTTTTCAGATTTGGTCTTTCAGTTCTTCTAGACTTTGCCTCTTATTTCTTTCCTCTCTTTTGGTTTTTCTTCTATTTCCCCTTTTCTTCCGCCTATTCCTCCCATCATCTTTCTAACTTTCTCATCCCATTATCTTTTCCTCCGCCTTCCTTCATCTACCATTCACTCTCCTTATCAGATATTCAGTCCCTCTTTCACTTCATCATCTCCTCTTTTCTTTCTCCCCATTTTTTTCACCCTTCTCTTTCCACCATCTTCATTTTCTCTCCTCTCCTTTCTTCATTTTTTTCTCTCTTTCTCCTTCTGTCCTTATCCCTCCTCTTCCTTGTTTTTTTTTCTTTCTCCTTCCATCATCTTCATTTTCTCTCCTCTCCTTTCTTCATTCCCCCCCCTTCTCCTTATTCCTTCATGTTTTCCCATTCTCCTTCCGTCACCTCCATATTCTCTCCTCTTCCATCATCATTTTACTTCTTATCTATCATCTCCTCCTACCCCTTCTTCTTAATTCTCCTTCATCTTCTTCTTCCGCCATCTTCCTTCCATCCTCTTTTTACCTTTCCTTCTTCCATATTATCCCCCTTCTCCTTCCACCCTCCCCCTCCCCCTCCCCCCTTCTTCCTCTACCGCCTTCCATTCAAACCTTCTATACCAGATATAGTCATATGATTAGAATACGACCTTCTATAACCGCACCTCTACGATCTTTCACGCCGATACCCTCTCTCTCCCACTCCCCCCCACACTCTCTCTCTCCCCCTACACCCCTCTCTCCCACTACCCCCCCATTCTCTCCCTCCCCCTACACCCCTCCCTCCCCTTACACCCCTCCCTCCCCCTTCCCCACACTCTCTCCCTCCCCCTCCCCCACATCCTCACTCTCCCCATCCCCCTCCCCCTACACTCACTACTACTACACTCCCCCTCACTCTCCCTCCCTCCTACCTCCCCCTCCCCCCTCCCTCCCCTTCTTTCGTCTTCCCTTTGAACTGTTATTGTCATCGCCCTTGAGTCGTAATGCCCTTTGCGTGTCTTTGCTTCGAAAGAGCATATCAAGAAAGGGGGTTTGGGGAGGGGGGTGGAAGGGGGAGGGAGAGGAGGGGAGAGGGAACGGGAGGGAGATGGGGAAGGGGGGGGGCGGAGAAGGATGGCAGAGAGGAGGAAGGGGAGAAGGATAGGAAAGGGGATGAAAGGGAAAAGAGGGAGAGAATGGGTGTAGGGTGGGGAAGGGGGAAGAAGGGGAAAGGGGCAGGGAAGGGATGAAAGAAAGAAATGAGAGATGGATATGGAAGGAGGAGAAGGGTAGAAGGGTAGGGTATAGAAGGGGGAGAAAATGGAAGGGACGGGAAGGAAGGGGGAAAATTAATGGGGTAAGGGGGATGAGGACATGAGGAAGTTTGAACACCCTCCCCATCACCCACCCTCTCCTCATTCAAGTCGACAAGAGACAGATGGGGAAAGGAAGGAAGGGGGGGGAGGGGGATTTTTCAGACTCCCCTACTAACCCCCCCTCCCCCTCCATCTCTTCCACTTCCTCCTCCACAACACCTGGCATTGCTCACGCATTTAATACCACTTCTGGTGTGGCATCTGTTTTTAGTCTCCCTGTTGTTGCTGTCAAACTCATGGAGAGACTGAATATAATAATTATCATTATTATTGTTACTGGTATCATTATTGTTATTGTCATCATTATTATTATCATTGTCTTTCATGTTGTTATTGTTATCGTTATTCTTCTTATTATTATTATCACTATAATTATTATCATTATCAATTTTGATCATTATCATATTGTATTATCATTCACG
>NW_028234438.1:21147777-21150277 GCF_977035675.1 Penaeus japonicus
ACATTAGTAATTATTATTAGTATCGCGATAAGGATAATACTGAAGTAGTGATACGAAATCGATAGCAATTATAATAATTATTATAGTAATAACATTAGTGATGAAACTAACAAAGATAATACCAATTTTAGTTGTGATAATGATAATCATGATATTAACATTAACAACAGTGATAATGAGTATAATGACAATGATGTTGATGCCCTTAATAGCATTGGTAATGATAATAATGATAATGATAATGATGTTGATTATGATTATAATCCTAATCATCGTCATCCTAAGTGGTAATGATAATGACGATGGTGATGTTGATTATGATGATAGTGATAATGATAGTAATGATAATGATATTAAAATAGAATTATGATAATGATAATAATGATAAAGATAATTATAAAGGCAGCTATAATGATGATAATAATGACAATGATGATGATAATGATTACAATAATAATTATGATAATAATGATAATAATCATTAATAACAATGGTTATAATAAGAAATGATGATAATATTGAAAAAGTTACACTAATAATGATCATGATATTAATGGCAATGGTGATGATAGTAATGATTATCATCATGATAATTTTTATTCTAATCATCATCATTGTCATTATGATCATGATAATCATCATGACCATAATGCAAAATATCATTAATGATAATGATAGTAGCAATATTGATAATAATGATAATGATGATAATGATAAAATAAAAACAAAAACAACAAATATCAGTAATGATAATAATGAGAAATGCAATAATTATAATGATGATAAAACCAACAATGACAATCATAGGATTAATGATTATAAGGATATTGATGAAAATCACAAAAAAGTAAAAAAAATTAACTTCCTTTACTATCTGTTTATCTGTTTATTTGTTTATCTGTTTCTGAAAAGAGTTCACTGCGACAAATGTACAAATAAGAATCGAAAGATTTACAACGCCATTTTGCTGTCAGATTATTCCCTTTTCTATCTCTGCATATGTCTATCAGTCTATTTATGTCTTGATATCTGTTTGTCCATCTCTCTCTTTCACTATCATACTCTCTCTCACTATTTCTCTTTCTCATACACTCTCTCACTCTTTCTCATACTCTCTCTCACTCCTTCTCTTTCTTTCTCTCTCTCTTATTCTCCCTCTGCCTCTCTTTCTCTCACTCACTCTTTCTCCTACTATCTCTCTCTCTCACTCTTTCTCTTACTCTCTCTTTCATTCTTTCTCTTTCTCTCTCTCTCTCATTCTCTTTCTCACTATTTCTCTTACTCTCTCTCTCATATTCTACCCCCCCCCCTCTTTCTCTCTCTCTCTTTCTCTCCTTCTCGCAAATCCACCTCATTGATCCACTGATCCGAGATTATCGGTTCTCATTTCTCACTCTTCTCTCGATTCCCTCAAGTCAATTGCCTTCTTTGAACAGTTAAATATATATTTTTTTGTTCATTGTTTTGTGTGGATAGTGTTTTGTACCGAAATGTTGCATATTTAGTTATTTCCATTCTGTCTTTGATAATTTCTCTTTTCTATACAACCGTTTGACGTAAATAAATCTGAGGCGTACGAACGAATATAGAACAAGAATGAACTCAAATGAAACTGATGATAATAGAGTTACTAGTTATTCCCTCCACAATTAACGCCTTTTTTCTTTTACCAAGCAAATATTCTTTCGGTTCGACATCAAACGAATATTAATCTGAGTCCCCGGTTTTCTTTTTACTTTAAAGAATGTTTCCCCTTCAGCGCATGCGCAGTAGAGGCGAAGTCATGGTATAAATAGAAGCAAACCGGTTCCTCGCAGCCGTCTGGTTAGCTCATTGGTAGCGTGTCGACTTCACATCCCCGTGGTCGGCAGATCGAGTCCCGTCCAAGCTCGTGCGTTTCCACTGTCACCTGGCGGTTACTGACGTAGCTGGGCACTGCGCTGAGTAAGGACCAAGCTCAGATCGAGGTGACACTCGTTGGCACATTCTCTCACGAGTCAGCAAGCGCTGATACAGGCGGGCTCGCGTCACTGCATACAAGCCCAGCGTAGCATCTGCTCCGCAAATCTGGTTTATCCTTAGGTTCCTTTCGTCAGTTCCATTTTGGAGGAATTCTCAGCGAGAATTGTGAGACCTTGTCTGACCTGTGCCTGTTCTAATCATAGCAGTACTACTGCTACTATTACTACTTCTACTACTGCTACTGCTACCACTATCATTATTACTTCTACTACTAGTACTAGTACTACTTCTACTACTGCTGCTGCTACTACTACCATTACTACTTCTATTATTGCTATTACTTCTATTGCTACTCTACTATTACTACTACTACTACTACTTATACTACGACACTTCTGCTGCTACTAATACTTCTACTACTGTAATAATAACAATAATAATGATAATAATGATAACGAAATCATGATAAAAAAATATAACACGTGTTAATTAATATTTACAACCGCACTTTAACAGCTGGAGCGAACATGCGGCCATT
>NW_028234438.1:21167777-21170277 GCF_977035675.1 Penaeus japonicus
CTCTTTCTCTTAAAGACGCTGTCCACCTCCAGCCAGTGAAGATGACAAGCCTCGCCCTTAAGACCATTGGGGTTTTGGGAATAAAACACGCCGTTATTTTTGCCCCTATGAGAGAAGGCAGGTGATTTTTTTCGTTTTTGATTTACCTAATTGCTCAGTAACTTAAATAACTAGCTATTTATATAATTATTTATTAACTAGGGAGCTTATTTACTCGTTAATCTTCCTATACCTTTATATATGTATGTTTATTTTTTATATGCATTTTGAAGTTTCGCTGTCCCTGTCTTTGCACTCACCATAATCATATATACTATTTTCACGTGATGAGAAATCTTTTGATAATGACAAAGCTATAAATTATAAATCATAAAATCCCAATGATGATTCACATCTCCCGCCAACCAACTCAATCAGATGTGAACGAACTCCTGGAAGAATTATGGTCACGTGACACGACCACCGAAGTCCATTTTCTGCCTCGTTTCCAACAAGATCAAAACCAAACCTTTTCTAGTACGACCCTAGACGGCGACGGCAATGAAACGTGTCGTGCCTTAGCCTCTAGAGTCGTTATGCCTCCTATACAATGGGATTTTTTATATGGGAGAAATTTGGTCCCTCGATCCAAGATGGCGGTGCTTCTTCTTGGCCCAGCTGATTGGGTTGTGACAGTTGCTGTTCATGTGAGATTTCGTCGTTGTGCTGATGTTATGTTGTTGCTTATTGATGTGCTACTGTTGTATTGATATCGTTATTGTCTTAATAATGTTATTGATATGCTTACGCTGTCACTGTTATTCTCTTAATATTACCTGCGTAATGTTAATGTCGCTCTCGGTGTTGTACTAATGGTGTTAAAGATGTGCTAATATCAATCACTACTGCAATTGTGTTGTTGTTATTATTTATTAAATTGCATTTTGGATGTCGCTATTTTTTTGTTATGAATAACGAGCTATACAGTATATCAATTTACTTTTATATATGTTTACTTCAATTAGACACCACTAAATAGCACTATTAGTGATATCATTTATTTATCTACATTTTTTTCAATTTCCAGCTGATGGCGAGGAAAATCTTTGGCGCGGTAAGTATAACGTAAAGAAATAAAAAAGAATTCGTTTAGAAAGAAAACTGAATTATGATAATGATGACGACGATGATTATTTGAATGTTGATCATGATTATGAAAATTATAACGGTGTTTGCCATTATAATGCTGACAATGATCTTGATTATTTATGATGATGTTGCTAGTTAAAAGATGATGGTGATGAATATTATCATTATCGTCGTCATTATCATCATCATCAGATTAATGATGATAACTGCTATTAATACTGGTATTACTAACAATAATAAAGATTGCAGTAGTAACAATAATGTTGATAATGATAATGACAATAATGAAACAGAATTTGAGAAAAATTATGATGACAGTGATATTAACAATGTTAATAAAATCATAATAATGATGGTAACTATAACAATCATAATGATAACGATAACCATAATGGTACTAATAGTATTGAGGATGATGATAATAATCATTATAATATTAATTATGTATATAATGTTTTTGGTAATAACTATGATAATGATTAGAATGAAAATGATAATGATTGTAATGATATTGATAAAAGTCTAAAGATTGTGAAAGCAATGATGATGATAATGAAAATAACAACAATAATAACTGTACATATATGTTAATTGTTGCGATCATTATTATTTTATCCTCACCATCAGGGTATTGATAATAGGGATAATAATAATGATGACCATATCTACAATAATCATAACAATAAAGACAGAGAGATAACAATGATAACAAGAATAATACTGATACACGGTATCAAATAAGACAAATAACAAACCTACATGAGGAACCTACAAAATTCTTGTTTCTCTTACGACCGCCAGATGGACACACTGTTGATGTTACCGCAAGGAGGTCAAATCAGGTCAAGTGATCTTTGTCCTTGTATTCCCCTCGGCGTTCGCGTTGCTGTCCTTCAGTCTGAGGTCAGTGCTTTGTTTATTTTTATTAATTTTATTTATGTTAGGCCTTGTTGAAAATGGAGATTAGATATCTACATTAACTGATCCGGTGTTTTAGGTCACTTGCTCACCTCAGACCGTGAGCAGGACTCGAACCCACTCGCTGGAAAACCCTTCTGGTTCCAAGCCAACTTTTCTCTTTTCATTTGAATCTATTTTTTTTTATAGGAAAGAAATAATTCTTGTGAAGGATTCTTGAAGGAGGCCCGTTTAATGGAAGGAGGAATCTACACTTTGAGGACTGTAGGATGCTGGGCGAAGGGCGAGCTGATCTTAAAAGATTCTCTTCTCCCGAGCATCACCTCGCTCAAAGGCGCTATGCTGAAGACTGTTGTTGTGAAGGTTGTGATTGTTGTTGTTGTTGTTGTTGTGTTATGTATAACGGGCTGTATCGGATCGAATGTTTCTGTCTAATTTTGTTTTATCCAGCTGT
>NW_028234438.1:21205277-21212777 GCF_977035675.1 Penaeus japonicus
ATTAGGAGAAAGGGAGAAGGAAGGGGAAAATGAAGGAAAGGAAGAGGGATAAGAAGCCAAAAAAGAAGAATGTGTAGACAGAAAAGAGAAGAACTAGGGAATAACACAGACTTCCGGATTTAAGTTAAAAAATATAAACAAGCATCGTAATGAAGCTAAACATTTTCCATGAATCATCGATAAAAAACCGTAAAGATTAATTACAAAGTTGACAGTGATGTCAGTGATAAAAATAGAATAATTAACTTAACCACAGTGATGCCAATACATAAAAAAATAACGCAAATAATAATTATGATAAAGGTCATGATAACGACACTGATAACGATATTGCTAATGGTAACAATGATAATAGTAATGATCATAATGATATTGACGATAATGATAATGATGGCAATAACAACAGTAATAACAAGAGAAAAGATAACAATAATAATAATGATAATATCAATGATAGTATTGAAAATAATAATGATAAAGATGATAATGCTAATTATAGTTGGGATGATAATGATAAAAGTGACATTAATGATGATAATGAGAGTAATAATGATAATAACAATGATAATGTGATAATAATGATGATAATGTGAGTAATAATGATAATGATAACGATTATGATAATCATAATAATGATGACAAGGAAAAAAAAAATAAAAATAACAACAACAACAACAAAAAACACAATGCATTACCATCAAGTTGCCAATTAGCAAATTAAAAATACACATTAGCGACGTCGACGGCAAAAGCAGCTCAGTAACCGACCAACTCACGTGAGGTGGGGATTTCGTGCTCCTCCTCACTCAGCCCTGGCCCACTGCCGTCGTCTTCCTGAATGCCTAATACTTGGTCCATGTCTTTGTCCTTCAGATGTCCTATCTTAATGGCCAGCATCACGTCGTCTTAGGGAGATGAAGAGAGGAAAACGACGGTGAAAGATGGGTTGCGTTTTGTGACGTCACGGGAATAAGGATGAATGAAAGATGGGTGACGTCACGATTACGGTAGAAAGAATTGGTCGTGATGGCCACGGTGGTGGTGTCGCTAATGATGTTAATCATAATTTGGTGATGATAATGATAGCAGCAGCAGCAGGAGTAGTATTAGTATTAGTGGTAGTAGTAATAGTGGTGGTTGTAGTAGTAGTAGCAGTAGTAGTAGTTGTAGTAGTAGTAGTAGCAGCAGTAGTAGTTGTAGTAGTTGTAGTAGGAGTAGTAGTTGTAGTAGTAGTAGTATTGGTAATAGTAGTAGTAGTAGTGGTAGTAGTAGTAGCAGTAGTAATAGTGGTAGCAGTAGTAGTAGCAGTAGTAGAAGTGGTAGCAGTAGTAGTAGTAATAGTAGTAGTAATAGTGGTAGTAGTACTGGTAATGGTAGTAGTAGTAGTAATGGTAGTAGTAGTAGTAGTAGTAGTAGTAGTGGCAGTAGTAGCAGCAGCGATAGTAGCAGAAAGAGCGATGCTCAAAGAACAATGGTAAAAAAGGACGACGTAATACTAGCACCGGACCAGTCTTCTTCTTGCGGTGTCTTGGCTTCCTCTTGCTTCGCCATCCGATCGAACGTCTTCGATTTTTGTCTTGCTCTTGTTCTTTCCACAGCCATTTCAGCCTCCATGAGTTTCTTTCTATCCCTCCTCCTCTTCTTTACTCGTGCCCAAAGAAACCCCACTGCCTTTTCCTGAGAGTGGCACTGACCATATGCATCACTTCAATAAACGTTTTCTAATTCCCATTCCTAACTTCCTTGCGCGCAATACATTCCTCATATCCATCAATGCTTTCTTCGCTAGACCAATTCTGCAATTGATATCCATATCTGATCTTCCACCCGATGTTATCCAACTGCCTAAGTCCTTGAATTTATCCACTTGGCACTCTCTTCACCGTCACACGAACATTCCGGAATTGTTCCTTCTTGCTGGTAATCCTCACATACATTTTCTGACAATTCATCTTCAATGCACTCGCTTTCCTTCGTTGCAATGCCCAACAGTCTCTGAGGCTTTTCCTCGTTTTCTGCAATCAAAGCAATATCCTCTGCGTATCTTAAGTTGTTGTAGATTGTTCCCTCCAGATCGACTTCCTCGTATGTCCTAATTTCACTGAGAGCTTCTTCTTCTTGATGAACTCCTCTCTGCATGTCTACCCACTCACCCAATTCTTCCCTAAATCCTGATGGCCGATATTTTTTTTCATCAAAGTACAAGTTCCTTATTAATCTAAAAAAAATTCCCATCAGTCTCTAACCTCTCCAGCAATTCTATCAGTCTGTCATGTTCCATGCAATCGAAAGCCTCTGGATGGTCAGTGCAACATACATGCAAGTCCCTCTGCTTTTCAATGGATTTTTCTATTAGCATTCTCAGACATTCCTTGTTCCCTCTCCAGGTCTGTGTCTGAACTGTTCTTCTGATACCCTTTCCCTGATGGTACTCTTATTCCGATTTAACATTACTCTTAAAACTATCTTTGTTACGTGACTCGCAAGACGAATTGTTGTGTGTTTTTTGTTTTGCAATCTGTTGTTCCAGGCTTTTTTTTTCGGCAATAAAGATAGACTTAAGCATTTTCTCAGGAACGTGAATAGCAACACGGGCAATAATGATAATGATTATATTGATAATAATGATAATAATAGTGATGATAATGATAATGATAATGATAATAGCAATAATGACAATGATAGTGATAAAGATAATGCTAAATGGTGAAATAGCGATGATATTGGTAATCATGGTAATGATAATGTGATAATGATCATTCCATGAGTGATTACTATAGGAAATAAAACTAAATAATAAATGGTTATAACAATATGATGGTGTCGCCACCATTACTACTAATGCTACTAAAATGATTATGTAAATGATACCATTAGTGATATTGATAAAAGTTTCATTAATACTGAAATGTCAATGCTGATATTAATGAAAGTAACAAATAACAATCAGAATACTGCCACTGCTGATAAGGATATTAACAAAAGTGATAATGATACTAAAACTACGAATGATGATTAAAAAAATGATAATAGTAGTGCAAAAAAAAAAAAAAAAAAAAAAAAAAGAAGAGAAAAGAAATCATAAGGAAAAATAATACAACTACCAGTAAAAATGATGGTAATAATCACGCTCATTATCAACATGTTTGTCTTCTATAATACCTTTCAGAGGCCTCCTTATACACACAGGGCTTCCGCTTGACCTGCCTGTTGTGCTGGTGACGCTGTTGTCCTGTTCTTTGCTCTTGGTCAGCATCTTGCCTGTTCTCGCCTTCGTGGACGCGCGTTGCCTGCCGTTGGTTCTGTTCTTCCGAGAGGACGACCGACTCCCCACGAGAGGGACCTTCATGGGTTCTGACGGAGGGAGAGGCGGCGCGCTCTCGTCCGTCTCCATCGCTTCTTCCTCTTCGTCGCCTTCTCCTTCGTCCACCTCGAGGTCCGAGCCGGAAGCCTCGACGGCCAGGGAGTCGTTGAGGTCTTGGCTGTCCCTCGACTCGTCGCGCAGGAGCTTGGCCTCGACCTCCGCCGCGACGTCCCCCTCGACCCTCGCCTTCGCGTGTCTCTGGCCCGACGTCTTGAGCGCCGACGAGGAGGACGAGTTGCCGTTCTTCGAGAGGGTGAGCACCGACACGCCCACGTCGCCATCGTAGACCTCGACGGACATGCCCCTCAGCGCCTGCTCCTGAAGGCGCGCCTGGAGGGACCGGTCCGACCACTGGCGCTTGAGCACCGAGGACGCCGGCGACGGATGGAAATTCTGCGTGAGCTCGGCGCAACTCCGCCAGCGGATGGACCCCATGTCCGGCTTCTTCCTCCTGGCGAGAGCCGAAGGGCGGGGCGTCGGGAAGCCCTTCAGAGGCAGGTCGGAGGACACGGCCGAAGCCTCGATGGTGGAGTCCGTGTCCGAGAACTTGGCCGGAGGCGAAGTGCCCAGCCCGGAGCCGTAGTCGCTGCTGCAACTCTCGCTGTCGTCGGTGTCAGGTTCCTGCGGGGGGGGGGGGGTTAGTAGCTTTAGAGCTGCTCCTTGTATTGTATCTGCTATTATTATGATGATTATCATTAGTTTTACTAGTATTACTATTGCTATTTTTGTCATTATCCTCATTGTCATTAGCATCATCATTATCGCTATTATTGACACTATCATCATTACTACTATCATTAGTATCATTGCCATTATTATTATCGTTATTACCATTATTGTCATCGTTATCATCATTATCTTCATTATTATCAGTATAACTACTATCATCATCATTATTATCAGTATCATTACTATTATCATCATTATTATTATTTTATTATCAATACTATAATCATCATTAACATAAATGGTAGTTATGAAAGCTTTTGCAATAGTAATAACAATAGTAGCATTACAGGCATAATTATCATTATTGCCGTTATTGCTATCTGGAGTTTATTATAATTGTTAATAGCATTATAAGCATCATCACTCTCTCTCTGTCTTTCTCAATATCTCAATCTTTTAATCTCTCTTTCTCTCTCCCTCTCCTTCTCCATCTCCATCTCTCTCTTTATCTCTCTCCCTCTCTCCCTCTTACCCCCCTCTCTCTCTCACTCTATCTCTCTCTCCACTTCACTCACTCTCTCTCTCTCTCTCTCTCTCTCTCTCTCTCTCTCTCCATCCTTTTGAGATGTACGTAATCACTTGTCTCAATAAACTCGTCAAAGTAAAAAAAAAGTGTCTCTCTCTCTCTCTCTCTCTCTCTCTCTCTCTCTCTCTCTCCCTCTCTCTCTCTCTCTCTCTCTCTCTCTCTCTCTCTCTCTCTCTCTCTCTCCCCCTCACCTGCCTCACCTCCCTCCCTCATCTCCCTCCCTCACCTCCCTCCCTCCTCTCCTCCCCCCCCACCTACCTTCATGACAGAGGTGAGGCAGTCGACGATCCCGAAACTATTGCACTGGAAGTCCTCAGGGATGTTGAAGTCAAAGGACGCTCCCAGCGAGTGGTGGTCCTTGCCTCCGCCGCCGCCGCTGCTGCTGCCGTCTGGAAAAGGAGGGAGGAGGTGGAGGGACGCTGAGGGATCGGGAGTATGTATTGGGAGTTTATTGGGATTCTGAGTGGTGAGGGGGGGTATTGAGGGAGCGGGATTATATATTGGGAGTTTGTTGGGATTCTGAGTGGTGAGGGGGGGAGGGGGGTATTGAGGGAGGGGGAGTATGTATTGGGAGTTTATTGGGATTCTGAGTGGTGGGGGGGGGGGATTAAGGGAGCGGGAATATATATTGGGAGTTTATTGGGATTTTTGCGGAATATATATTGGGAGTTTATTGGGATTCTGAGTGGTGGGGGGGTAGAGGGGGGGTATTGAGGGAGCGGGAATATATATTGGGAGTTTACTGGGATTCTGAGTGGTAAGGGGGGGGGGGTATTGAGGGAGTGAGAATATATATTGGGAAGGTGTTCGGACTGTGAGTCTGTTAGGGCTGGGAGTGGAGGAGGATTGAGGGAGGGGGAACATGTTTCGGGAGTTTGTTGAGGTTGCGAGTAGATATATATTTAGAGAGGAGTTTACTGGATTCGGAGGTGTTGGAGTTGTGGGGGGGGGGTATTTGCAAGGGAGTGAGATTATACGGATTTTGGGAATTTGGTGTTCGTGACTGTGAGTCCTGTATTTAGGGCTGGGAGTGGAGGAGGATTGAGGGAGGGGGAACATGTTTCGGGAGTTTGTTGAGGTTGCGAGTAGAAGACTATTTAGGGAGCGGGAGTATAATTTGGGATTGTGTTGGATGGTGAGTGGTGTGTGTGTGAGTGTAGGATGTGGAGTGTGTGAGTGTGTGTGTGTGTGTGTGTGTTGATTGAATGTGGTGGTAGTGTGCTTTGGTTTGTAGGTGTGTCATTTATTTGTGCTTTGAGTGTGAATTGGTAGTGTGTGTTTCGTGTGTGTGTGTGTGTTGAAGGTGTGGTGTGAGTGGTGCTTGTGTTTGTATGTGTGTCATTTATGTGTGTGCGGTTGTTGTGACTGTGTGTGTGTGAGGGTTTTTCATGGAAGTTGGTATGCACGGATTTATATGGGGTTCGTATTTGGGGTGTAATGGTTTTGTCTGTTGTGGTTTGTAATTGGTTTTGCGTGTGTGGTTTCAGCAGTGTGTTGAGTGAGAAGTGTGAGTGTGTGATTTGATGTGTGTGATGTGCAGTGGTGGTGTGTGTGTGTGGTGTGTGTGTGTGCGTGTGTGGTGTGATGTGTGTGATGTGTGGTGTGTGTGTGCGTTTGAGTGTGAATGTGTGTGAGTGTGAGTGTGTGTGTGTGTGTGTGTGTGAGTGTGAGTGTGTGTGTGTGAGTGTGAGTGTGTGAGTGTGTGTGTGTGAGTGTGTGTGTGAGTGTGTGTGTGTGTGTGTTTGTGTGTGCGTTGTTGTGTGTGTGTGTTGAGTGTGTGTGTGTGTGTGGGTGTGTTGTTGTGGTTGTGTGTTGGGTGTGTGTGTGGTTGTAGTGTGAGGTTAAGTGTGATGTGTAGGAGGTGTGCGTGTGTGTGTGAGTGTATGTGTGTGTGTGCGTGTGTGAGTGTGTGAATGTGTGTGTGAATGTGTGTGTGTGTGTGTTTGCGTGTGTGCGTGTATGTGTGTGCATATCTGCATGTGTGTACTTATCTGTGTGTGTAGTAGCACATGTAAATTATATAGATTACAGGCGTTCGTATTTGCGTGACACCGACATCAAGATACAGACAGACATAAACCCACGCCTAATACACAAGCCGACTCCCCAACCAACAAAACAGCTCGACTTCACCGGTGGAGAGAAACAACCAACCGAAACGGGATAGAAAAGAGAAGGGAAAGTGCCACGGGGATCAATAATAATCTCTCTCTCTCGCATCTTCCATTTAAGATAAACCGCGATTTATTTGAGATAAGAGATAAGCATGAATGAGGAACCCGGATGTGTGCTATGCGCGCTGGAGACGTCCGTGCGTGAAGGATGGGTGGATGTCTGCTCCGTGTTTTGTTTGCCGAGTGCTATGGCAGCGTCTTAACTGTACATGGACACGTCACGCGCAGTTCTCTTCTCTGTTTATCTCTCTCTCTCTTTCTCTCCTTTCATTCTCTCTCTCTCTCTCTCATCTCTTTTCCTCTTCTCCTCCTATCTCCCCTTTCATCTCTCTCTCCTCTCCTCCTCATTCTCTTTCTTCTCTCTTTCAATTTCTCTCTCTCATCCATCTCTTTCTCTTTCTCCTTTCATTTTCCGCATCTCCATCTTGCTCCTCCTTTCATTTTCTCTCTCTCTCTCTCTCTCTCTCTTTCTCTCCTTTCATTTTCTCTCTCTTTCTCTCCTTTCATTTTCTCTCTATCTTTCTCTCCTTTCATTTTCTCTCTCTCTTTCTTTCTCTCCTTTCATTTTCTTTCTCTTACTCCCTGTGTTTCTTATGGACTCTCTCTTCTGTATATCATATTGAATAAAACTTATTAAAATGATTTTGTTTCCCATCTTGGTTCTCTATCTCTCTAGCTCGCTTCCTCCTCTCTCTCTCCTCTTCTCT
>NW_028234438.1:21230277-21232777 GCF_977035675.1 Penaeus japonicus
TCATCATCATTATCGTTATCTTAATCATCATTAACATCCAGATCACATACTAATTACATCCACCATGACTAATTACTCACCATCATTAAGACATCCACTCTCCTTCTCCTCCTCCCTTCGCTGTTCCTCCCTCTCCTCCGCCTCCCCATTATCTCTCTCTTCCATCTCTCTCTCCTCCCTTCCTTCCTCTCTCTCTCCGTCTCTCCTTCGTCCTTGAAAGTCGGTGCGGATCTCGCCATCACTAAGATCCGCTCTGGTGGTTGAGAATATCCGCTTTGAGAGATGAGTGGGATGGGGATGGATGTGAGTGGATGTGGATGTGGATGTGGATGTGGATGTGGGTGTGGATGGATGTGGATGTGGATGTGGATGATTATTTTTTTGTCTTTTTTTGTTCGTTTGTTGATTTTTTTCTTTCTTTCTTTCTCTTTTTTCCTTTTTTTCTGTTTTCTTTTATCAAACCCTAACCCTGTTTTCTTTCTTATTGTTTGTGTTGTTTGTGCTTACGGGGTTGCTTTTGTTTCTTTGTGCATGCTTGTATATGTGTCTTAGTGTGTATGTGTGTGTTTGTTACTCTGTGTGTGTGTGTGTCTGTTACTCTTTGTGTGTGTGTGTGTGTGTGTGTGTGTGTGTGTGTGTGTGTGTGTGTGTGTGTGTGTGTGTGTGTGTGTGTGTGTGTGTGTGTGTGTGTGTGTGTGTGTGTGTGTGTGTATTACTCTGTGTGTGTGTGTGTGTGTGTCTGTGTGTGTCTGTTACTGTGTGTGTGTGTCTGTTACTCTGTGTGAGTGTGTCTGTGTGTCTGTGTGTGTCTGTTACTTTCTGTGTGTGTGTGTGTGTGTGTGTGTCTGGTACTGTGTGTGTCTGTGTGTGTGTCTGTTACTTTCTGTGTGTGTGTGTGTGTGTGTGTGTGTGTGTGTGTGTGTGTCTGTTACTCTGTGTGAGTGTGTCTGTGTGTCTGTGTGTCTGTGTGTGTCTGTTACTCTGTGTGTGTGTGTGTGTGTGTATGTGTGTGTGTGTGTGTGTGTGTGTCTGTTACTTTCTGTGTGTGTGTGTGTCTGTTACTTTCTGTGTGTGTGTGTGTGCACATAAAGTCTCATACTCACATTTAGCCCCATATACTCCCCTACCCCCTTCCCCCCCGAACACAAATGATCACAATCGCTCTTACACAAACTAACCCCTCAAACCAGACCTTCCCTCCCCTTTCCCCTTCTTTCTCCCCTCCTTTTCCCTTCTCCCTCTCACTTTCCCCTTTCCTTCCCTCCTTCCCCCTCCTCGTCCCCATTTGTCTTCATATTTCCCCCTTGCTTTTCCTCTGTTTTCTTCCACCTTCTCCTTCTTCTCTTCTCTTCTCTTCTCCTTTACCCATCACCTATTCCCCTCTTCTTCCCTCACCCTTCATCCTATCCTCTCGTCTTCCTTCACTCTTTATACCCTATTCTCTCCCCTCGTCTCATCCTTCTCTCCATCCCCTCCCTTCACCCGCTCCCCCATCCCCTTCCCTCACCCTTCTTTCCATCCCCCTTTCTTTTCCTTACCATTCCCCTCTCATCCCCTCCCCTCTTCACACACTTCAATCAATCCCCTCTCATCCCCTTACCATTCCCTCCATTCCCTCATCTACTCTTATCGTTCCCTCCATTCTCGTCCTCTCCCCTCACCCTTCCCTTCACCCTTTCCCCTCACTCTTCCCTCCATCCCCTTCTCTTCCCTCCCCACCCATCCCTCCATCCCGACCTCTCCCCTCAACCTCCTCCCCTCCTCACCCTCCCCTCCCCTCACCTTTTCCTCCTTCTCCCCTCCATTCCCTCATCTCCTTTTACCCTT
Source organism: Penaeus japonicus (assembly GCF_977035675.1). Taxonomy (NCBI): domain Eukaryota; kingdom Metazoa; phylum Arthropoda; class Malacostraca; order Decapoda; family Penaeidae; genus Penaeus; species Penaeus japonicus. Next base: position 21,232,105 of record NW_028234438.1, read on the forward strand.
CCCTCCTCCCACTCCTCTCTCCTCGCCCTCTTCCCCTCCTCCCACCTTCCCTCCATAACCTCCTCTCCCCTCATCCTCTTCCCCTCCTCCCACCTTCCCTCCATTCCCTCCTCTCCCCTCACCCTCTTCCCCTCCTCCCACTTTCCCTCCATTCCCTCCTCTTCCCTCACCCTCTTCCCCTCCTCCCACCTTCCCTCCATTCCCTCCTCTTCCCTCACCCTCTTCCCCTTATTCCATCTTCCCTCCTCTCCCCTCCTTTCTTCCTCCCCTCCTCACACCTTCCCACCTTCCCTCCATTCCCTCCTCTCCCCTCACCCTCCTCCCTCCATTCCCTCCTCTCCCCTCACCCTCCTCCCCTCCTCCCCTCCTCACACCAACCTGGGCACTTGGGGCATGTGAATTGTTCCCTGCATTCCCTCCTCCCCTCCTCCCCCTCCTCACACCTTCCCTCCATTCCCTCCTCCCCCTCCTCCCCTCCTCACACCAACCTGGGCACTTGGGGCATGTGAATTGTTCCCTCCATTCCTTCCTCTCCCCTCGCCCTCCTCCCCCTCCTCCCCTCCCCCCCCTCCTCACACCTTCCCTCCATTCCCTCCTCCCCCTCCTCCCCTCCTCACACCAACCTGGGCACTTGGGGCATGTGAATGGTTCGTGGGACTCTCGTCGACTGCGG
>NW_028234438.1:21237777-21245277 GCF_977035675.1 Penaeus japonicus
ACAAAAGTGAATCAATCCAAAAAATGTGCAATCACATCAGTGACAAAAGTGAATAAATCCCCCCCAATGCAATCACATGAGTGACAAAAGTGAATCAATCCCCCCAAAAATGCAATCACATCAGTGACAAAAGACAATCAATCCCCCCAAAAAGGCAATCACATCAGTGACAAAAGTGAATCAATCCCCCCAAGAATGCAATCACATCAGTGACAAAAGTTAATCAATCCCCCAAGAATCCAAAAAATGCAATCATATCAGTGACAAAAGTGAATCAATTCCCCCCAAAATGCAATCACATCAGTGACAAAAGTGAATCAATTCCCCCCAAAAATGCAATCACATCAGTGACAAAAGTGAATCAATACCCCAAAAATGCAATCACATCAGTGACAAAAGTGAATCAATACCCCAAAAATGCAATCACATCAGTGACAAAAGTGAATCAATTCCCCCAAAAAATGCAATCACATCAGTGACAAAAGTGAATCAATCCCCCCAAAAATGCAATCACATCAGTGACAAAAGTTAATCAATTCCCCCAAAATGCAATCACATCATTGCCAAAAGTGAATTAGTCCGAAAAAATGCAATCACATCAGTGACAAAAGTTAATCAATTCCCCCAAAATGCAATCACATCATTGCCAAAAGTGAATCAATCCCCCAAAAATGCAATCACATCAGTGACAAAAGTGAATCAATCCCCCAAAAATGCAATCACATCAGTGACAAAAGTGAATCAATCCCCCAAAAATGCAATCACATCAGTGACAAAAGTGAATTAGTCCGAAAAAATGCAATCACATCAGTGACAAAAGTGAATCAATCCAAAAAATGCAATCACATCAGTGACAAAAGTTAATCAATACCCCCAAAAATGCAATCACATCAGTGACAAAAGTGAATCAATACCCCAAAAATGCAATCACATCAGTGACAAAAGTGAATCAATCCCTCAAAATGCAATCACATCAGTGACAAAAGTGAATCAATTCCCCCTAAAATGCAATCACATCAGTGACAAAAGTGAATCAATCCCCCAAAAATGCAATCACATCAGTGACAAAAGTGAATTAGTCCGAAAAAATGCAATCACATCAGTGACAAAAGTGAATCAATCCAAAAAATGCAATCACATCAGTGACAAAAGTGAATCAATCCCCCCAAAAATGCAATCACATCAGAATCAATCCCCCTAAAATGCAATCACATCAGTGACAAAAGTGAATCAATCCAAAAAATGCAATCACATCAGTGACAAAAGTGAATCAATTCCCCCAAAAAATGCAATCACATCAGTGACAAAAGTGAATCAATCCCCCAAAAATGCAATCACATCAGTGACAAAAGTGAATCAATCCCTCAAAATGCAATCACATCAGTGACAAAAGTGAATCAATCCCCAAAAAAATGCAATCACATCAGTGACAAAAGTGAATCAATCCCCAAAAAAATGCAATCACATCAGTGACAAAAGTGAATCAATCTCCCCAAAATGCAATCACATCATTGCCAAAAGTGAATCAATCCCCCCAAAAATGCAATCACATCAGTGACAAAAGTGAATCAATCCCCCAAAAATGCAATCACATCAGTGACAAAAGTGAATCAATCCCCCAAATGTGCAATCACATCAGTGACAAAAGTGAATCAATCCCTCCAAAAATGCAATCACATCAGTGACAAAAGTGAATCAATACCCCAAAAATGCAATCACATCAGTGACAAAAGTGAATCAATCCGAAAAAATGCAATCACATCAGTGACAAAAGTGAATCAATCCCCCCAAAATGCAATCACATCAGTGACAAAAGTGAATCAATACCCCAAAAATGCAATCACATCAGTGACAAAAGTGAATCAATCCCTCAAAATGCAATCACATCAGTGACAAAAGTGAATCAATCCGAAAAAATGCAATCACATCAGTGACAAAAGTGAATCAATACCCCAAAAATGCAATCACATCAGTGACAAAAGTGAATCAATACCCCAAAAATGCAATCACATCAGTGACAAAAGTGAATCAATACCCCAAAAATGCAATCACATCAGTGACAAAAGTGAATCAATCCAAAAAATGCAATCATATCAGTGACAAAAGTGAATCAATTCCCCCCAAAATGCAATCACATCAGTGACAAAAGTGAATCAATACCCCAAAAATGCAATCACATCAGTGACAAAAGTGAATCAATTCCCCCAAAAATGCAATCACATCAGTGACAAAAGTGAATCAATACCCCAAAAATGCAATCACATCAGTGACAAAAGTGAATCAATACCCCAAAAATGCAATCACATCAGTGACAAAAGTGAATCAATCCCTCAAAATGCAATCACATCAGTGACAAAAGTGAATCAATCCCTCAAAATGCAATCACATCAGTGACAAAAGTGAATCAATCCCCCAAAAATGCAATCACATCAGTGACAAAAGTGAATCAATTCCCCCCAAAATGCAATCACATCAGTGACAAAAGTGAATCAATACCCCAAAAATGCAATCACATCAGTGACAAAAGTGAATCAATCCCCCCAAAATGCAATCACATCAGTGACAAAAGTGAATCAATCCCCCCAAAAATGCAATCACATCAGTGACAAAAGTGAATCAATCCCCAAAAAAATGCAATCACATCAGTGACAAAAGTGAATCAATACCCCAAAAATGCAATCACATCAGTGACAAAAGTGAATCAATCCCTCAAAATGCAATCACATCAGTGACAAAAGTGAATCAATACCCCAAAAATGCAATCACATCAGTGACAAAAGTGAATCAATACCCCAAAAATGCAATCACATCAGTGACAAAAGTGAATCAATACCCCAAAAATGCAATCACATCAGTGACAAAAGTGAATCAATCCCTCCAAAAATGCAATCACATCAGTGACAAAAGTGAATCAATACCCCAAAAATGCAATCACATCAGTGACAAAAGTGAATCAATTCCCCCCAAAATGCAATCACATCAGTGACAAAAGTGAATCAATTCCCCCCAAAATGCTATCACATCAGAATCAATCCCCCTAAAATGCAATCACATCAGTGACAAAAGTGAATCAATCCAAAAAATGCAATCACATCAGTGAAAAAAGTGAATCAATCCCTCCAAAAATGCAATCACATCAGTGACAAAAGTGAATCAATACCCCAAAAATGCAATCACATCAGTGACAAAAGTGAATCAATCCCCCAAAAATGCAATCACATCAGTGACAAAAGTGAATCAATCCGAAAAAATGCAATCACATCAGTGACAAAAGTGAATCAATTCCCCCAAAAAATGCAATCACATCAGTGACAAAAGTGAATCAATCCCCCAAAAAGGCAATCACATCAGTGACAAAAGTCAATCAATCCCCCCAAGAATGCAATCACACCAGTGACAAAAGTGAATCAATCCCCCAAAAATGCAATCACATCAGTGACAAAAGTGAATCAATCCAAAAAATGCAATCACATCAGTGACAAAAGTGAATCAATCCCTCCAAAAATGCAATCACATCAGTGACAAAAGTGAATCAATACCCCAAAAATGCAATCACATCAGTGACAAAAGTGAATCAATTCCCCCTAAAATGCAATCACATCAGTGACAAAAGTGAATCAATACCCCAAAAATGCAATCACATCAGTGACAAAAGTGAATCAATACCCCAAAAATGCAGTCACATCAGTGACAAAAGTGAATCAATCCCCCCAAAATGCAATCACATCAGTGTCAAAAGTAAATCAATCCCCCCAAAAATGCAATCACATCAGTGACAAAAGTGAATCAATTCCCCCTAAAATGCAATCACATCAGTGACAAAAGTGAATCAATCCCCCCAAAAATGCAATCACATCAGTGACAAAAGTGAATCAATTCCCCCTAAAATGCAATCACATCAGTGACAAAAGTGAATCAATCCCCCCAAAAATGCAATCACATCAGTGACAAAAGTGAATCAATCCCCCCAAAATGCAATCACATCAGTGTCAAAAGTAAATCAATCCCCCCAAAAATGCAATCACATCAGTGACAAAAGTGAATCAATTCCCCCTAAAATGCAATCACATCAGTGACAAAAGTGAATCAATCCCCCCCAAAAATGCGATCAAATAAGTGACAAAAGTGAATCAATCGCCCCGAAAATGCAATCACATCAGTGACAAAAGTGAATCAATCCCCCAAAAATGCAATCACATCAGTGTCAAAAGTAAATCAATCCCCCAAAAAATGCAATCACATCAGTGACAAAAGTGAATCAATCCAAAGCAAAGCCGGTATCAAAGAGCGAGCTTTTAATACGGTCACAAAGTCATTGAATTTAGTGAGATTAGTTTCGAAACCCAATTTCCATTTTGCGGGTCCAGGACTCGTAGATTAGCTTATTCATGGTTTCTTCAGATTTTGGTGATCAGTTTTCGGTTTTGTTGTCGCAGGATAGCTTTAGTGGGATGATTTTAAACAATAGATTTTGAAAATGGGTATCGGTTATTAAAGTCTGACACACACACACACACTCTCTCTCTCTCTCTTTCTCTATCTGTCTCTCTCTCTCTTTCTCCCTCTCTCTCTCTCTCTCTTTCTCTCTCTGTCTCTCTCTTTATTTCTCTCTCTTTCTCCCTCTCTCTCTCTCTCTTTCTCTCTCTCTCTGTCTCTCTCTTTCTCTGTCTCTCTCTCTTTATTTCTCTCTCTCTCTCCCCCCTCTCTCTCTCTCTCTTTCTCTCTCTATCTCTCTTTATTTCTCTCTCTCTCTCTCTCTTTATCTCTCTCTCTCTCACTCTCTCTCTCCCTCTCTCTCTCACACACAAGGGCTAAACAACGAAAATAAGGTACATAGTGATAGTTTTCCTTTATACGTATTTGTGTCTCCTTTTCGTAACGTTCACGTATTTTCTCATTATCCTATTCATCATCTGTTTCCTAATCATTACATTTCATTATCAAAGACTTATAATGCATCAGAGTTTAAAACTTGTATGAAAGGCAAACAAGCTATAGACTTTGTTATCAATATTGTTGCAATATTATTGTTATCAATATTGTTGCGACATTATTTTTATCAATTTGTTGCAACATTGACATTTTTTATCATTATTCCTGTAGTAATTTCCAATCGATGTAGTTTTATGATCAATGTTATTAATATCAATATTGGTATTCGTTATCAACAGCAACAGCACTTTATCCCCATACAAGATTGAAAGTCTTCCATATAAAATGTTGCGACAGGATATCAGATCACTTGCTTATAACTCTCTCTTATCACAAAACGCAAAGCTACATTCCCAAACTTTCATCAATATAACAGCATCCACAGCCTATAAAATATAAAACAAAACAAAACCAGGCAAAAATAGGCAATGTTTATGCTAATTCGTTTAAACATGTGAAGCAAATGTCAAAATTAAACAATCAACAAAGGAAAAAACAACAAAAACAACGAAGGAAAATTGTAAGAAAACATACCGTATATACCGAGGACTTTTTCGCTCTCTTTCTTCTTACGGATAACATCAATATCTCATTAATGATCGATACCAATATCTTACGGGTAGGAAGCAGCAGAGGGTAAAATTATCTATATATCATAATCTATATTAATATCTCACGGGTAGAGAGCAACAGAGCGAAAAAAAATCCTTCAGAATGAGCGTGTGTTTTCCCGCGCTTTTCCCTTTCGCTGGGAAGTCGAGGTTCCACTAGTCTCGTCTAACTCTGGGACCAAACTCACGCCGGGGATTATCTATATATCATAATCTATATTAATATCTCACGGGTAGAGAGCAACAGAGCGAAAAAGAAATCCTTCAGAATGAACGTGTGTTTTCCCGCGCTTTTCCCTTTCGCTGAGAAGTCGAGGTTCCACTGGTCTCGTCTAACTCTGGGACCACACTCAAGCCGGGGATTATCACCACCCTTACGCCCTGGCCTAGGCAAGTCATGAGGACCAAAGCTAGGCAAGTCATGAGGAGCCAGAGCTAGGCAAGCCACGAGGAGCCAGAGCTGGACTGCTATTTGCCGATCAATGAGGATCTATAGTCGACGATCGAATTGGAAATTAGTTAAATAGCAATCACGCAGTTACGAAACCATTAAAGACCTTTTGAAACCACCATGGATACGCCCAGTCCGGTGGAATGTAGTGCAATGTAACCAATATATGAGATTGGACGGCCGGAGGTGACTCGGGATTGACAATCAGTTGCAAAGTGGTCTTGGCAATTGCATAGCAACATAGTTCAAAATGCATATTCTATTTCGACGGAATCTTATCAACGTTTTTTTTTTTTTTTTTTTTTTATATCATCGGATGTTATTTTAGAGACGCGGATGCTAGCGGTGTCGCGATGGGATCTAGTCATCATAAAAAAAAATAGTATTCATCATCATTATTACCATCACTAGTATTGTCATTACTATTACCATTATTATTATTATCATCGTCAACATTATCATCATCATCATCATCATTATAACCGTTATCATCTTCATCATTATCATTATTGCTATTATCATCGTTATCATCAATATCGTAATTAATATTATCATCACTATTACAATTATCATCATCTTTTATCATCATTGCTAGCATTACTATTATCAGCATTGCAATGATATTTAATGCCATTATTATTACTACTATTAACATTGCTATGATCATCATTATCGTTATCTTTATTATCATAATTATTATGATTATTCGTATCACTGTCATCATTATCATTATAAGCATTATTATTAGTAGTAGTGATAGGATTATCATTACTATTATCATCGTCATTATCATTATCGTTATTATTATCATCCTTATCATCCTCATTCTAGATATCATTATTACCATCATTATCATGTTTAATGCTATCATCCTTATTATCATCATTATCTTTATCATTGTTGTCAATATCATCACTATTAGTATTACTATTATTATAATCATTATTGCTATTATAACTATGACTAGTATCATTATTGTTTTTATTATCATAACTATTATTTTTTTCCAGTATCATAACTATTGTCATCATTATAATCATCATCATTGTTATCATTATCATCAATACCATTCCTATCATCATTATCATCATTATAATTAATACTACTTCCATCATCATTATCATTACCCTTGCCATTATGTAGTTTTTTATTGTCATCATCATATAATTATTTCTATCATTATCATTAGTATCATTATATTTATTGCCATTATCATAGTTATCACTATCATTATCATTATCCGAACTGCTAATAATCATCATCATTATTATCATTATTATAATCATTGTCTATTATTACTATCATTATTATCATCAATATCTTCATCATTATTATTATCAATATCATTATCATCAATGTCAATATTATCACCATAAAGAACAGTACTATTACTACTATGTGCGTACGTGTCTGTGTGTGTGTGTGTGTGTTTGTATGTGTGTGTGTGTATGAATGTACGCGTGTACATGAGTGTGTATGGGGGGTGTGGGTGTGCGAATGCATGTG
>NW_028234438.1:21255277-21257777 GCF_977035675.1 Penaeus japonicus
GCGACGATCTCCGGCAGATGGGCTGAGTCCTTGCTAGGAGACGTGGGCGAGACAACGAGAAGTGGGGGTGAGTGGGCGTAGGTGGAGTGGGCGTGGTGGTGGGCGTGACTGGAATGGGCGTAGTGATTGTGGTTGGGCAGTGCAGGGTGGGAGTAGAGGTGATGTTGGTGATCTGGCAGCGTGACAACAGTCTTCGGCATCTGGTGACCTCGCATACCCATCTGTGAGAAGGGGGGGGAGGGGGGGTGGGGGTTAGATAAGGTGGAAGCGGAAGATTGTACAGGCGAGACACAGACGGTATAAATGCGTGAACAAATATGAACAACGTTATTTAAAGTTAGACGTTGGAGAGAGTCAAAGTAGAGAGATCTTAAAGAAGAGACATAGACAATCTACAGTAAATGCGTCAGGTAGGAAGTCACTTATGTAAACAAATGTAAGCAATGATATTCAAAGTTAGATTATTAGAATTTAGATCTTAAAGAAGAGACATGGACAATCTACAATAAATGCGTCAGGTGGGAAGACACTTATGTAAACAAATATAAGCAATGATATTCAAAGTTAGATTATTAGAACTTAGAAAGGGTTAAATCTAAGATAACAAAGGCGAGACAGAGACAATAGGAATATGTTAAGAGGGAAGTTTTATATGTAAATAAGTATATTCAATGTTATTCAAGGTTAGAAGGTTAGGAGTAAGATAGGGTCAAAGCTGATGTTGCAAAGACAATGCAGGGCAGGGTATAATAGGGAACTGCATATATATATTATATATAGATATATATATATATATATATATATTATAATATATATTGATATTACATTTTAATATATATATATGTATATTTGTATTTATATTTATATGGATATATGATATATATGTATATCTATCTATCTATCTATCTACTATCTATATATCTCTCTCTATATATATATATATATATATATATTATATATATATATGTATATATAGTATATTATATATATATATATTTAGATTTATTTATATATATATACATATATTTATATATATATAATGTGTGTGTGGTGTGTGTGTGTGTGTAGTGTGTGATAACATTATATATATATTCTTATTATGATATATATATATATATTTTATATGCATATATATATATATATATATATATATATATACATATACATAAGGGCAATATATATACTACAGAAAACCGAGAGAGAGAGAGAGAGTGAGAGAGAGAGAGAGAGAGAGGAGAGAAGACGAGAGATGAGGTGAGAGGAGAGAGAGATTGAGAGAGTGATGGAGAGGGAGCGGAGAGGAGGGAGGAGAGAGAGAGAGCGAATGAGAGGAGGGAGAGGTGCAGAGAGAGATGGACAATCTGCGAACGAGAATGAGACGGAGAGAGAGAGAGAGGAGAGAGAGATGGACGAGGAGGAGAGGAGACGAGAGAGGAGAGTGGGAGGAGAGAGAGGAGAGAGAGAGAGAGAGGACAGGCAGAGAGAGAGAGAGTGGAGGAGAGAGAGAAGAGAGAGAGAGAGAGAGAGAGGAGACGTGGATGAGGATGAGAGAGAGACGAAACGAGAGGAGACTGAGATGAGAGAGAGGGCGAGAGACGAGAAAGAGACGCAGAGACGAGAAAACGAGAATGAGAGAGAGAGAGAGCGTAGAGAGGAGAGAGTGAGAGAGACGGGAGAGGAGGAGGGAGCGAGAGACGATCGGGAGGAGAGAGATGGGAGGTTCGAGGAGTAGAGAGGAGGAGTGGGCGAGATGAGGAGAGAGGAGAGAGAGGTGAGAGAGAGAGAGCGAAGAGAGAGAGTAGAAGAGGAGAGAAAGAGACTGGACGAGAAGTAGGAGGGAAGAGAGAGAGAGGTGAGATGGGAGAGTGGAGGAGGGAGGATGAGTGTGAGACGATTAGGAGGAGAGGATGAGAGGGAGGGGGAGGGGAGGGAAGAGAGGGGAAGGAGAGGAGAGAAGAGGAGAGAAGAGGGGAGGAGAGAAGGAGAGAGAAGAGAGGAAGGATGAAGAGAGGGAGGTGGAAGAGTAAAGGAGGTTCGAGACCTGAGGAGGAGAGGAAAAAAAAAAAAAGAGAGAGAGAGAATAAGAGAAAGAGAGAGAGAGAGTAAGAGAAAGAGAGAGAGCGATAGACCGATAGAGCGAGAGAGCGAGAAAACGAGAACAAGAGAGACCGATAGAACGAGAGAGCGAGAGAGAGAGCGAGAACGAGCGAGAACGAGAGAGAGAGAGAGACACACACACACAACAGGTATCTCAACCTGTCATAAACACGTGACTGTACGTGACAAAGGCCCCGGGGATAACCACACACACACAAGGGAGTGAATAGAAATCTCCTGTCGCTGCAACAAAGCCTTCTTTCTGTTTTGCATATACACCGGAATCAAATCATTATTACGTATTCCTTTTGTTTGTCTGTTTATTTGTTCAGTTCGGTTGCGGCTTTTAATTTTTTTTTATAATTTTTTTTTTAGTTCTTAGGATAAACTTGCCTAATTTCTG
>NW_028234438.1:21277777-21280277 GCF_977035675.1 Penaeus japonicus
TCTTGGCCTGTTCTTGGCCTGTTCTTAGCCTGTTGTTAGCCTGTTCTTGGCCTGTTGTTAGCCTGTTCTTGGCCTGTTCTTGGCCTGTTCTTAGCCTGTTCTCAGCCTGTTCTTGGCCTGTTCTTAGCCTGTTCTTGGCCTGTTCTTAGCCTGTTCTTGGCCTGTTCTTAGCCTGTTCTCAGCCTGTTCTTGGCCTGTTCTTGGCCTGTTCTTAGCCTGTTCTCAGCCTGTTCTTGGCCTGTTCTTGGCCTGTTGTTAGCCTGTTCTTGGCCTGTTCTTAGCTTGTTCTTAGCCTGTTCTCAGCCTGTTCTTGGCCTGTTCTTAGCTTGTTCTTAGCCTGTTCTCAGCCTGTTCTTGGCCAGTTCTTAGCCTGTTCTTAGCCTGTTCTCAGCCTGTTCTTGGCCTGTTCTTGGCCTGTTCTCAGCCTGTTCTTGGCCTGTTCTTAGCCTGTTCTCAGCCTGTTCTTGGCCTGTTCTTAGCCTGTTCTTAGCCTGTTCTCGGCCTGTTCTTGGCCTGTTCTTAGCCTGTTCTTACGGACTTTTCCTTTTGTTCGAGAGTTCTGTTCATGAGCCCACGTGCTGTATATTCCGGTGTATTCATTAAACATTAGGTTTCATCAGGACAAGAAAATTAATATACAAAAATCGACCATCATTCTTCAGGGAACAATTCTCTCTTCCTTAAGATTAGATACTAATGTTAGGGCTAATTTTGGAAAACTCTATGGAATTTGAAATGAGGGAATGAATGCTTGACTGTCTCACATTTTTTTTTTAATGAGGTACTCAATTGCCCAAGATGTGGCCTTTTGACAGAGGGACATTTCGTGATAGATATTGTCATGGTGTCCATATGGCTGAAAAAAAGCAAGGAATTTAATACAAGTCTAGGTTCTTCTTTCTTCTCGTATGATTACTACGCTTCCTTCGTGGCAACGCTGTCTGAAGATTTTACAAATAGATATACAGAAAAAACAACAACTAACGCTGAGCATCTATTTGTAGATCTTATGGCAATATCCCCATTGTTTTGAAAAGTCGAAGAAATAAAGATGTTATATCAAGTTATATAGATATGGATGTATAAATTACTGAATGAATAAAGGAATGAATAAATATATGTATGTGTGAGTGTGTGTATGTATATATATATATATATATATATATATATATATATATAATATATATATACATATATATATGTATATACATATATATATATATATATATATATATACTATAATATATATAATATATATATGTATATACATATATATATGTATACATATATATATATATATATATATATATATATATATATATATATATATAATATATATATATATACATACACACACAGGTGTGTGTGTGTGTGTATAAATATATATATATATATATATATATATATATATATATATATATATATATATAATATAAATATATATATATATATACATGCTTATATGTATATGTTTATGTATATGTGTATGTATGCATACGTCTCTCTCTCTCTCTCTTTCTCTCTCAAATCTTCTCTCTCTCTCTCTCTCTCTCTCTCTCTCTCTCTCTCTCTCTCTCTCTCTCTCTCTCTCTCTCTCCTCTCTCTCTCCTAACCTCTCTCTCTCTCTCTCTCTCTTATATATATATATATATATATATATATATATATATATATATTATATATATATATATATGAAATATATGTATATATATATATATAAATAGAGAGAGTATATATATATATATATAGAGTTAATATATATATATATATATATATATATATATATATATATATATATATATATATATATATATATATATATATATATATATATCGCTAAAGAGCTTTTCCTCTTACGATGGCGTGGACAACTCATCGCGTGACGAACGGGGCTAACTAGCTTCTCCCAAGGCCTACGCGTCGGTAGACTTTTCTGCGTAATTATATCTGGAGGAGGCTCGGGCGGGGGGTGGGGGAGGTGGGGTGGGGATGGGGGAGGTGGGGTGGGAGTGGGGGAGGTGGGGTGGGGGGAGGAGGAGAAGGACGTAGTGATAAAAGGAGATGGGTCGAAGTAAGGAAGAGGGAGGGGGGGAGGGGGGGGAGAAGGGGAGGTGTAGGAGGGAAAGGGTTGGGAAGGGGATGGGAGAGTGTTATAATGGGAAAGGAAAAGGGTGAAGAGGGGGGAGAGGAGGGGAGGGAAGAGGGTGAAAGGAAGGAAATAGGGTGAAGGGAAGAAGAGAAGATGAAGATGAAGAAGAAACCGTGGATTATCATTATTATCATTATTGAATATTACTTCTTCATCATCATATAATGACGAAGATATAATCGACGATAAGGTCAACAACAACAACGGTCAACAACAACAACAAGAACAACAACACCGATGACAATAATCATATCCATAATAATGATAAGAGTTACAAAAATGATAACGACAACAATGATGAATATAAATACACCAATGATCATCATGGCAATAAAAATATGAACAACAACA
>NW_028234438.1:21295277-21297777 GCF_977035675.1 Penaeus japonicus
AGGGTGAGAGGGTGGGACGGGTGGTTGGGAAGGTTGGGAGGGTGGATGAGAAGGTGGGTGGGTGAGAGGGTGGGTGGGTGAGAGGGTGAGAGGGTGGATGAGAGGGTGGGAGGGTGAGATGGTGGGTGGGAGGGCGGGTGGGAGGGTGGGAGAGTGGGAGGGTGAGAGGGTGGGAAGGTGAGAGGGTGGGAGGGTGAGAGGGTTGGAAGGTGGATGAGAGGGTGGGTGGATGATAGAGGGAGAGGGTGGGAAGGTGAGAGGGTGGAAGGGTGAGAGGGAGAGAGAAAGAGAGAGAGAGAGAGAGAGAGAGAGAGAGAGAGAAGGCAGTGATCCAGATGAAGAGAGAGAGGAGAGAGAGGAGAAGGAGAAGAGAGAGACGGAAGACGGAGAGAGAAAGAAGGAGGAGGCGAAGGAGAGAGAGAGAGAGAGGAGAGATAGAAAGAGAGTCGCGAGAGCGGAGGAGAGAGAGTAGGATGAGGAGAGGAAAGAGAGAGAGAGCGAGAGAGGAGGCGATAATGAGAGATAGAGAGAAAGAGAGAGAAGAAAGCGAGCAAGGAGGGAGAGAAGAGAGGGATGGAGAGAAGAGAGAGAAAGAGAGAAAGAGGAGGGATAGAAAGAGAGGTGAGAGAGAGAGTTGGGAGAGAGATGAGCTGCGAGAGGAAGAGGAGAGAGAAGAGAGGAGTGGGGAGAGGAGAGAGCCGAGAGAAAGAGATGAGACGAGAGTAGGAGAGTATGAGAGAGAGAGAGAGAGAGAGAGAGGATGGTTGTGGTGATGATGAGAGAGAGAGAGAGAGAGAGAGTAGAAAGAGAGGAGCTAACGAGAGAGAGCGAGAGGAGGAGAGGAGAGGACGATCGAGAGAGAGAGAGAGAGGGGGAGGGGGAGGGGAGAGAGAGAAAGAGAGAGAGAGAGGAGAGAGAGATGGAGAGAGAAGAAGAGAGAGCGAGGGAGAGAGAGGGAGATGAGAGTGGGGGAGGGGAGAGCGAAGAGAGAGAGAGAGAGGGATGAGTGAGAGAGAGAGAGAGAAGTGACGTAGAGAGAGAAGAAAGAGAGAGACGAGAGATAGAGAGAGAGAGAGAGGGAGATGGAGAAAGACGGAACGAGAGCAGAGAGGAGGTAAAGAGGAGAGAAGAGAGTGAAATAAGGGGGAGAGAGAGAGAGAGGAATGAGAGAGAGAGGAAGGAGAGTGATGAGGGGGAAAAGAGAGGAGGAGATAAAGAGAAGAGAGAGAGGAGAGAGAAAGAGAATGAGGAAGGAGAGGAAGAGAAAAGAGAGAAAAAAAGAAGATGGAAAGAGGGAGGAAGGAAAGAGGCAAGAAAAGAGAAAGAAGAGGAAAGAGAGAGGAGAGAGAAGAGAAAGCAGGAAAGAGATCGGAGGGAAGCAAAGAGAGAGAAAGAGAATGAGAGAGAGAGAGGGAGAGAAGATGAGAGAGGAAGAGAGAGTATAAGAGAGGAGGGAAAGGAAAAAGGGGAGAAAGAGAAAGGAAGGAAAGAGGCAAGAGGAGAAAGAGAAGAAAGAGATGAAGAGGATGAGAGAAAGAGAGAAAGAGGAATAGAGAGAGATACGAGGAGCAAGAGAGAGAGAGAGGAAGAGAAAGAAAGGAAAGAAAGGGGGAAAGAGAGGAAAAGGGGAGAAAGAGCAGGAGAGAGAGAGAAGAAAGAGAAAGAGAAAGAGAGTCGGAGAGAAGAGAGAATAGAAAGAAGAGGAGAAGAGGAAAAAGAAAAGAGAAAGAAAAAGAAAAAAGAAAAAAGTGAAGAAAGAGGGGAAAGAAGAAAAGAGAAGGAAGAATGAGGGAGAAAGAAGAGAGAAAGAGAAGAAAAGACGAGAGGAGGGAGCACACAGAAGTGTGTGGAAATTCAGAGGGAAGGCGCGCGAACGAACGGAACGAAGTCATAAGAAAGGCGGACAGAAAAGTTTGTGCCAGCACAAGTGCCAGCAGTCAATCAATGGACGGGATAATGAATGCATACACAGCTGTTGATATCTATCTCGCTGTCTGTCTGTCTGTCTGTTCTGTCTATCCCAATTTCTTTCGGTATATTCATCTGTCTGTCTATATATTCGTCAATCTATCTGTCTATATACCTATATGTCTATCAGTCTAACTATCTGTCCATCTATCACCTGGTCTATCTATCTAACTGTATCAATACATATCAATATACCTATATACCTATCTCTATCTGTCTTTCTACCAATCTGTCTATATATATATCTGTCGATTCATCCTTCCATCCATCGATCTATGTCTGTTTATCTGATCATTCTCTCTCTCTCTCTCTCTCTCTCTCTCTCTCTCTCTCTCTCTCTCTCTCTCTCTCTCTCTCTCTCTCCCCCTCTCTCTCTCTCCTCTCTCTCTCACTCACACTCACACCAACTCTCTCACTCCCTCTCTCTCACCACAAAACTTTCTTCACTCTCTTCTGGTTTCTCACACATCACTAACACTGTATTACCATACCCCCTTTTAACTTTCCCAACGAATGATACAAACCACCCTCT
>NW_028234438.1:21310277-21312777 GCF_977035675.1 Penaeus japonicus
GAGCGGCGAAACCTGCATCCCAGATGAGATAACGCGAACCCGAAGCGTGCTGGCGACAGATGGCCCTTCTGACACCAGGCGCCACTTCTGCTTTGTGTTATGTTTTGTTCCTTTGCTTTGTGTTGTTATGTTTTGTTCCTTTGCTTTGTGTTATGTTTTGTTCCTTTGCTTTGTGTTATGTTTTGTTCCTTTGCTTTGTGTTATGTTTTGTTCCTTTGCTTTGTGTTATGTTTTGTTCATTTGCTTTGTGTTATGTTTTGCTCTGAACAAGGACTATAATTATGTATAACCGCGTGTATAAGCTGATTTAAGGAAATTCATCGTTTATTGCAGTGAATTAATGCTAGTATAGATATCGGGGTTGGATGCTGTTCTGTGTTGCATTTAATGATGTTGCAACAAATGTCTGAATTTATATGTAATATGTGTTTATACTACATATGTAGGATTTGGAATTTTTGATCTTAAAGTTCTTGCAAGTTATAATATACTGCGACTTAAGGTTGTTTATTTTAGATTTGTTATAGCAGTTGAGTGAAAGTGAATCATAATGATAGTGATGATAGTAATAATAGTGATACAAATAACAATAATGATAGTGATGATAGTAATAATAGTAATAAAAATGACAATAATGATGGTGAGGATAGTAATAATAGTGATAATAATAACAATAATGATAATAATAATAACGATAGTCATGATGATAGAAATAATAATGATGACATTTATGATAAGTATATTAATGATAATGACAATAGTAAAAAAGACTATAACAATGATAATGATGATAATAATGATAAGTGAGAGAGATAAAGAGAGTGTGATATATATATATGTATATATATGTATATATATATATATATACATATATATATATATATAGATATATATATATATATATATATATATATATATATATATATATATATATACGTATATATACACGTATATATATATACATATATATATATATATATATATATATATATATATATATATATATATATATATATATATATAGTGGTAGTATTATCAATATTTTCATCATTCTTATTGTTATCAGTATTATCATAAGCATTTTTATTGTCAGTCATTACTATCATTATCATCATCATTATCTTTTTTGTTATAATCATCATTATCTTTTTTGTTATAATCATCATTATCTTCATAATCATTATCATTAGTAGTAATACCAGTAGTAGTAGTATCCAATTATTATAATTATCATCATTAGTATTAATACTTTGATTATCAATGTCATCATCATGATAATTATAATCATGTTGATCAGCATCATTATTATCATAACTTTAACTATCCCCATAGTCATGGTCATTGTGATGATGATTATAAATGTTGCAAATAACAATATTATCGATAGTGTCACTTTCATTATCATCATTATTGTTATCATTGCTGATATCATCATCATTCTCCTCACTGATATCAATATCATTATTGTTATTGCTATCATATATATATATATATATATATATATATATATATATATATATATATATATATATATACTATATATATATATATATATATATATATATATATATATATATATATATTATATATATATATACACACACATATATATATATATATATTATATATATATATATATATATATATATATATATGTGTGTGTGTGTGTGTGTGTGTGTGGTGTGTGTGTGTGTGTGTGTGTGTGTGTGTGTGTGTGTGTGTGTGTGTGTGTGTGTGTGTGTGCATTTGTACAGGTTTGAACGCGAGGTTATGATAATCAAAATCATAATTAAAGCAATGAGGTTGTTCATTATGATAATAATAATATAAAATGATAATCTTAGTAATAATGATAATAATAATGATACCACAACTACTACGTAATAATAATAACAATACTGATAATAGTAATAATAATGACAATAATAACAATAACAATAACAATGATATATATATATATATATATATATATATATATATATATATATATATATATATATATATATGTATGATGTATTACAAGAATAATAATGATAACAATAATAATGATAACAACGATGATGACAATAGTAATAATAACAACATTGATAATGATGATAACAACAGTAAACATAAAAAACACGAATAACGATAATAACAATAAAAGAAATAATAATGATAATAACCATCACTGTTATTACTAGCACCATCACTATCAACTCCACCAGAAAACAAACATAACATCATTTCCAAAATTCTCACACTTCAAAACAACAACAACAACAACAACAACACCGAATCCTGTACTTACGCCTAGGGTGTCGCCAAAAGCTAATCAAACGCACTGGCCAGAGTCTACTTTTTCCCCCCGTGGGCGCAGAGAGGCAGACGGTGGTGCTGCTCGTGTGGCCGCCCACCGAAGACTGTTGCTTCGACTCGCCTGGACTCTGCATCGAGACGACAGGGAGGGGGGGAGGGAGGAGTGAGGGAGGGGGGGGGCGGCGGTTCTGCGCGAGGGAGT
>NW_028234438.1:21318315-21328315 GCF_977035675.1 Penaeus japonicus
GCTTTCCAGATGGCGTAACGATAAACAATCGATACGAAGCATACGACAGCGGCGCGGCCTTTGACCAGTCCTGGCGGATGTACGGTCGCGGGTAGGAACTTGCCTCTATTTTGCACAACACGCAATACCGCGAGCGGAATGAAGCCCTATCCTATCCTCTCCGGGCCATTGTGGTTAATTGGGCGTCAGTTTCTCACGTGGATTAACAGCCGATACATGGCCAATTTACGTAATGAAGACGTTGGCTATTGGTCGACCAATTACCCGTACGAGAAAGAACGATGGTTCTCTGCCTCTATGGCTCCGGTTTTCTGTTCGTCTCTGAAGAGCTGAATGTCGTTTTCTTTTTTTTATTGGGTTCTGTGGCATTTTCGTTTGTGATATTTAAAATTCATTGTTGCTGATAAAAGGAAGTGTGAAAGGGACGGATGTGTGGGGACGGGGACAGGGAGAGGGGTTAGAGGACAGAGAGGAAGCAAGAGAAGAAAATTAATGAAACAAAGAAGCAGCACGTTATAAACAGAAAGGGTAAGATCGAAGGAACCGAAACAAGAGGGAAAAATGATTATTTAAAAAAAATGAACATGACCATGCAGAACCAATGGACAGACAGAGGAGAACAGATAGCTAGTGAACGAAAAAAGCTGAGAGAGAGAAGAGATGAGAAGGAGCGTGATAAAGAGAGAGAGACAGAGGAAAAAATGAGGGGGTTGAGAGAGGAGGGAGAGAGAGAATGAGGAAGAGGAGGAGAGAGGGAGGGATGGATGATGAAAGAAGAGTGGAGAGAGAGGAGTAGGAGAAGGAGAGGGAAATAGAAAGGGAAAAGAGAGAAAGGCGAATGAAAGGGAAAGGAGAGGCAAGGAGAAAAGGAAAGGGAAAGAGAAAGAAGGGGCGGGGGGGAGAAAAGAAGCGAGGGAAATGGGGAGGGAAAAAATAAAAGAGGGGGGTAGGAGAAAGGGGAAAGAGAAAGAGAGGAAAGGGGGAAGAAGAAAAAAAGAGGGAAGGGAAGGAAAGAAAAGGAAGGGGGATGAAAGATGGAACGAGAGGAGAGGAGAGAGAGAGAGAGAGAGAGAAAGAGAAAGAGAGAGAAAAAAAGAGAAACAAAGACATAGAGACAGACATAAAAACAGTGATTATACAAAACAGTAAAAAAAAAAAAAAAAAAAAAAAAAAAAAAACGTGCAAGAAACAAACCTAAAATAAATAACAAAACAAAGAACCAAGAAAAAAAAAAGCTGAATACCAAACACCAACAAAGACACGAAAACACAGCTAACGACGGAGTGTCAGCCGTAACATTAACACTCACGCTTATAACTATGATTACCTCCATCGTGACAACATAACTGACGTCGTTTGTTGTCACGGTCTCAGTCCTAACTCAGTCGCTTTTGTCGTTAAGTCTTTTAAAACGAGCCGAGTCTTTTTTAACACTTATATTCCAGGTCATCTTTGAGGAGAGTCAGTTTGTGTTTAGTTATGGTTACGATAGCGCATGACTTGAATGTTATGTTTGTGGGTCATTGTGCATGATTTTTGTTTATTTATTTGTCTATTCTTTTTGATCTTGTATCTTACTCTTAATTTCGTCGATAGCCAATTCTAGTTTGAAGTTGTTTTGAAGATTAATAGTAGTTTAAAAGATATTTTTCTCTCTCTGTTCTTATTTTCATTATTGCATTAGTTCTCTCCTTTTATTTATCTACCCGTTTGGTTTCTCGTTCTATCTTTATTCATTTTTTTCTATTTCTATCTCTTTCTTCCCCCTCTTCTCGTCCTTGCCATTCCCTACCTCTTCTTTTCTCTTTGTCTCCATCGGATCGCAAAATAATTTTTAATATTCGTTTTGCTCTACTTGAGTCCGAGTCAAAACATCTATTTACTTTTTCTTATTCTCTAAGACTTTCCTCTTGATCTCCGTCTCCTCTTCATTGTTCCTTTTATCCTTTGTACATTCACCTCTTTCTCTTCCTTCTCTTTCTTACTTATTTTTCATTCATCTTCTCTCTTTTCGTAACAAGTCTTCATCTTCCCTTATTCCCCTTTCCCCTCTTCTTCTGCTTCTTCTTTCTTTTCTCCTTCCTCCACTTCCACCTAATTCTTTTCTTCTCCCTCTCACTCTTCCTCCGCTTACTCTACTTCCTTCTTCTTCTTCTTCTTTTTCTTCTTCTTCTCCCCCTCCCCTCCCGTTCTCTCCCTTCTCTTACTCCTCCTTCCTCTCCTTCCTCATCTCGTCCTCCTCCTCTTCCTCCCTCTCTTCTTTTATTCTTCCCCTCCTCCTTCCCTTTCTCGTGCTCGCTTACCCTCCCCCCCCCCCCTCATTGCTCCCTCCTCTTCTTCTCCTTCTTCTCCATATCCTCATCCTCCTATCTTCCTCTTCTCCTCCTCTTATTCCTCCTCGTCATCCTCCTCTTCCTCCCTCCACTTTCACTCACCCATACCCGTTTTTTTTTTATCTTAACATTCACTACGATTTCTCTAGTCGTCCTGCTTTTACAGGCAGTCGTGGGATAGAAGTTTAGAAGTTGCACAATGAATGAAAGAAAAGAAAAAAAAAGTGGAAGGGCTCTGTCTGCAAAAAACCCATGACCTGGGTTGTTGTGTGAAAGCAAAGTCCCCTCCCCCCAAAAAAAAATAAAAAATGATAAAAAAAATAATAAAAAAAAAATAAAAATAATTTAAAAAAAAAAAAAAAAAAAAAAATAACGGCGGAAGAAAATCTCAAGCCATCTTACACGAACGCGCCACAACAGCCTTGAGCTGAGCTGTGGACCCCAGCTAACTCCATCTCTTCCTTATACGAACGCAAACATGGCGGGCCCCCCCCCGTCCCCCCCCCGTCCCCGTTTCCTTTTTTTTTTTTTCTATTTACGCAGACGTTACAGCCAGCGCAAGTAATTGCTATTTATTCGGTCATTTACGCTAACGATTACAGTCAAACATTGTAATTACTTCTTATTCGCTAATTTCCGCTGACGTTATAACCGAATCTCGTAATTATTTCGGGCTGGCCGGATTCTCGGATTCATGCATCCACGAACGTAAACAAAAATAGAAACGTTTCTTTCCCTGATCTATTTAAGCGGTGATATAAAAAAAACGAGTTCCTTTTGTCTTCATATATATTTTAATATATTTTTTCTGATATTGATATTGTTCTATTGTCTTTTTATCTTAAGGTTTAGGACAATGTTGTATGTTCTTTGTCTTTTTCATGGTTCTATAGCCACATGTACCGGTGTCTGTCTGTGCTCCTGATATGTTTGCGTGTGTGCGTGTGCGCGTGCGCGTTGATACGTCCGTGTGCGTGTGCGTGTGCGCGTGCGCGTGCGCGTGCGCGTGCGCGTTGATACGTGCGTGTGCGTGTTGATGCGTGCGCATGCGTGTATATTTAGGGATATATCTTCATGCGTGGGTATGCCTGTTCGGGTATCTATGTGCGTGCGTGGGTGTGCGTGAGTGCGTGGTTATCTGCGTATGTGTAATCAACAGAACCTGTCCGGCTTCACACGATTCCCAAGCTAGCAGAAGTATCCCGTATTACCCCCCCCCCTCCCATTCCCTTTCCCATTCATCCCCCTACCCCTCACCCCTCTCATCCCTTCCCTACCCCCTATCCACATACCCCTTTCCTAACCTCTTCTATCCCCCTTCCCTCCTCGTGACTCTCCCTCGCCCCCTCACACCACCACCCCTATCTATCCCCCTTCCCTTCCCCCTTCCCCTCCCTCCCTCCATCCCTCCCCACCTCCTTCCTCCCCTCCCTCCCTCCCTCCCTTCCTTCCCCTCCCTCCCTCCCTCCCTCCCTTCCTTCCCCTCCTTCCCTCCCTCCTCCCCATCCCTTCCCTCCCTCCCTCCCTCCCTCCCTCCCTTCCCCTCCTTCCCTCCTTCCCCTCCCTCCCTCCCTCCCTCCCTCCCTCCTCCCTCCCTCCTTCCATCCCTCCTTCCCTCCATCCCTCCCTCCCTCCCCTCCCTCCCTTCCTTCCCCTCCCTCCCTCCCTCCCTCCCTTCCCCTCCTTCCCCTCATTCCCTCCATCCCTCCCTCCCTCCCTCCCTCCCCATCCCTTCACCCCCTCAAGGTGGCCCGGTGTCTTCTCTCCCGATGAAGAAAGAAAAGGAAGAAACCAATATATGTGTGCAGAAAAAAAAGCCGTTTTCCTTGAAGGCGGGTCGCACGGAGCCTTTCTTTACGGCGCGTCACGACCCCTGCCTCCGCCAGCGACATTTGGCGAAAACGTATGAAAGGGGTGAAGAGAGGGAGGGGAGGAAAGCGGGAAATGAAAGGGGAGAAGAAGGGGAGGGGAGGAAAGCGGGAGATGAAAGGGGTGAAGAGAGGGAGGGGAGGAAAGCGGGAAATGAAAGGGGTGAAGAGGGGAGGGGAGGAAAGCGGGAAATGAAAGGGGAGAAGAGGGGAGGGGAGGAAAGCGGGAGATGAAAGGGGTGAAGAGAGGGAGGGGAGGAAAGCGGGAAATGAAAGGGGAGAAGAGGGGAGGGGAGGAAAGCGGGAAATGAAAGGGCTGAAGAGGGGAGGGGAGGAAAGCGGGAGATGAAAGGGGAGAAGAGAGGGAGGGGAGGAAAGCAGGAGATGAAAGGGGTGAAGAGGGGAGGGGAGGAAAGCGGGAAATGAAAGGTGTGAAGAGTGGGAGGGGAGGAAAGCAGGAAATTAAAGGGGAGAAGAGAGGGAGGGGAGGAAAGCGGGAGATGAAAGGGGAGAAGAGAGGGAGGGGAGGAAAGAGGGAGATGAAAGGGGAGAAGGGGAGGGGAGGAAAGAGGGAGATGAAAGGGGTGAAGAGAGGGAGGGGAGGAAAGCGGGAAATGAAAGGGGAGAAGAGAGGAGGGGAGGAAAGCGGGAAATGAAAGGGGTGAAGAGAGGAGGGGAGGAAAGCGGGAAATGAAAGGGGTGAAGAGAGGAGGGGAGGAAAGCGGGAAATGAAAGGGGTGAAGAGAGGAGGGGAGGAAAGCGGGAAATGAAAGGGGTGAAGAGAGGGAGGGGAGGAAAGCGGGAAATGAAAGGGGTGAAGAGAGGGAGGGGAGGAAAGCGGGAAATGAAAGGGGTGAAGAGAGGGAGGGGAGGAAAGCGGGAAATTAAAGGGGTGAAGAGGGGAGGGGATTAAAGCGGGAAATGAAAGGGGTGAAGAGAGGGGAGGAAAGCGGGAAATGAAAGGGGTAAAGAGGGGAGGGGAGGAAAGCGGGAAATGAAAGGGGTGAAGAGTGGGAGGGGAGGAAAGCAGGAAATTAAAGGGGTGAAGGAGAGGAAAGTGGGAAATGAATGGGGAGGGGAGAGTGAGAGAAGAAAAAAAGGGGGGCGAAGGAGGAGAAAAGAAGAGAAGGTGGAGAGGAAAGTGGGAAATGAAGGGGGTGGAGAAGGGGAGAAAAAAGGAAGGGAGAGGAGAAAAAACGGGCGAAAGAGAGAGGGATAAGAGAGAGATAGGAGATGAATGGGGCTAAGAAGGAAGGGGGAAGGGAGAAAGAAGAAAATAGGGGGCGAAGGAGGGAGGGAGAATAGAAGAAAGGGAGATAAAAGGTGTGAAAAGCGGGAGGGAGAAAACTAGAAGAGGCGAAAGAGAGGAAGGGAGAAAAGAAAGGGGAAAGGAGGTGAAGAAGGGAAGGAAATTGGAAGGGTGAGGAGAAGAAGGGGATAAAAGAGGGAGGAAGAAAGGAGGAAAGAGGGAGCTTAAAAGGTTGAAGACGGGGAAGAAAGAGAGAGATTAAAGGAGAGAAGAAGGGGATAGAAGAGGGGGAGGGAAGAAGAGGGGAAGACAAGAAGAAAGAAAGAAGAAGGGGAAGGAAGAGAATGAATGACATAAAAAAAAGAGGAGATAAATAGAAGAATAACCACATATGACGAAAGCAGGGACGAACATCAAAATGCGCAATAGCAAAAGGGAATAAGAGCAAAAGAGAGAGTAAAGGAGATGAATTAAAAAAAGATGAAGGAACG
Organism: Penaeus japonicus; assembly: GCF_977035675.1. NCBI lineage: Eukaryota > Metazoa > Arthropoda > Malacostraca > Decapoda > Penaeidae > Penaeus > Penaeus japonicus. The sequence goes on from NW_028234438.1 coordinate 21,324,257, forward strand.
AAAGTAAAGACAAAAAATAAAGAAGAGACGATGGAATGGAGGAAGGGCGATGTAAGGACGATAAGGGCATTAAAGTCAAAAGGCGAAGGAGATTAAATCCTTCAAAGGACAGACGTTATGGGAGATCGTGTCAGGAGATTAATCAAAATGGCCTCTGGAAGATTCTTCGGAATGCGAACCAAAAACATTTGATATTGAAATAATCATAAAATAATCACTAAGATTGGCTTTCGTTTTTTTTTTTTTTTCAAATTTCGTGCAAACACAATCGGTCAACATTTTTTTTTTTATGTTTTTATTTAAGGAAATAGATTTTTACAATGTGAATACTGAATTATCTCATAACTCACGACAAATTCAGCTAACATCTCTCATCAGCCTTCATAAACTTAATCTTTATTTTAAAAAATGATGATACTTATGGATTCTCTCTTTTTAACACGGTTGAAAATTATTAAACCTCAAGATGAAAAAAATCATATCATATCATATATATCATATTAATATTTCAATTATCGTCATACCATTGCCCAATTAATTCATACAGTTATCACCTTTATTGTAATAACTAACATTAATCATCATAACGCTGACATATGATTTCAAAAAATGATGAAAATGTACCTAAACAAGAAAAGATTGCTATGGAAGATGCAAATCATAGGACGGCGATGCCTGAATGAAGACATATGGTCATCAGAGGCCAAGGAAGACAGCTGAAGGTCGTGTTGTGAACGGTTACAACAGCAAGATTACTGCACCGACGACGGGTTTTTCTTTTGGTCATCGGAAAAGCGGAAAAGTTGATAAGATTACTGGATAGATGAGAAACTTGGTGTTTCACTCTCACTCTTTCACTCTTATACTCACATTCTCACTCTGTCTTCCCCTTCTTTTACTCTTTTATACGTTCTCCTTGTGTATTTTAGCCTCTCTCTCTCTCTCTGTGTATCTCTCTCTCTCTCTCTCTCTCTCTCTCTCTCTCTCTCTCTCTCTCTCTCTCTCTCTCTCTCTCTCTCTCTCTCTCTCTCTCTCTCCCCCCTTCTCGTCATTCATCTTTCCCTTTTCATCCCCTTGCTCAGCCAGTCGACGGAGTAGGTCAGGTGGGGTCAAAGAGTCCCATCTAAGGTCACAGAGCGTGGGAGACCCGAGTCCTTACTGTTTACCATCGGTTTTGGTCTCGAGTCTTGGTCTAAAATTGTGGTTTTAACTACCAGATCCTAAGTCTAAACTTTAAGCCATGGACATGTCTCTGTCGTAAGTGTATTTAAGTGGTTTTAAGTCCAAGTCTGAAGACATGGTTTTACGGCTTGAAATGAAGTGTTTACTCTAGAGCCTTGGTTGAAAATAAGTTTTTTAGCTATGATATTAAGTCTTGGTTTTGAGTTTTGATCTTAATCTTAACTTGCCTTATGTCCAGGCCTTGAGCCCCTCCCCCTCCTCCACACATACATCCACACACCCATATGTAGCTACACCCCCCTCCTCATCCTTTCACACCACGGACCCACCTTGCTCACATACGCAGACGCCTAAACACTTACACGCAAGCACCTCCCCTATGCCCCCCCCATACACAGCCCCCCCCCTATGCAGACATACATACCTACACACAACCCTATCCATCCCATCCACATACCCCTTTACTTACCCCATCTACCCCCCTTCCCCCCTCGTGACCTCCCTCCTCTCCATCACACCACAATCCCTATCTATCTCCCTCCCCCCCCCCTCCTCCCCTCCTCTCCCCCACAGATACCCATACAACTAAACGCTCCTCCCCCTATACCCATACACACTACCATGTACACATACATACACCCACATAAAGCCATTCACAGCCACTTCCCCACCCCTTACATACATACACACCTACACACACCGACCTGTACTCTTTCTACACACACCTAAACACAGCCTCAGTTCCATCCCCCATCCCCCAAACACAAACACACCTACACACACACATACACAGAGACAGACACACAGACACAAGTGAAACCTTCCCTTGGTTTAGGCAGAGACGAGAAGGAAAGGAGTCAGGTACACACTAACAATAGCAAGGTGTGGTTAGCGGGTGGGAGGAGGGAGGGAGGAGGGGTTGGGTGGAGTAGGGAGAAAGAAGGAAGAGGAGGGAGGGAGGAGGGGTGGGGTGGAGTAGGGAGAAAGAAGGAAGAGGAGGTAGGGGTAGGGAGGGGAGGAAGGAGGCGGAGGAGGAGGGAGAAGGGGTAGGGAAGAAGAGGAGCGGGATGGGGAAGGGAGGGAGAAGAAGGAGGTCGGGTGAAAAAAAGGAGAAAGGAGGGACGAAGGAAAAGGGAGGGGGGAGGAAAAGGAAGGGAGATGTGAGGGAGGAAAGAAGAGGAGGAGGGGGGGAAGAAGAAGGAGGAGGGTGGGGGACGAGAAGAAATGAGAGGGAGAAGGAGGAGGAAAGGATTGACGAGGAGGGAGCCAAAGAGTACCGTCGGGTGACACAGCTATGATAACTTTCCAAAATCTGTAACAGGCGTGTGGGAGAAGTCGTGGGCGTAGTGAGAGAGAGGTGGGTGCGGTGTGGGGTCGTGGGTGAGGTGTGGGGGCTGTGGGTGAGGTGACAGAGCTGTGGGTGGGATGTGGGAGTTGAAAGAAGGAAACATTTGTCAGAAAAAATATCAACGCCGAACTGGTTAATGAGAGAAAGTAAATAGAGGAATCTAACAGACATGAGGAAGAACTAAAATGCACAGAAAGGATAAGAGAAAAGAACAAGGATAACGGGGATAAAAAAAGATAGAACAATATATACTTGAGAACAAATACAAAAGCAACAAGGAAAAGAATGGGTGGAGAGAACGATAGAGAGAGAGATAAGGGAGATGCCACGACCGAAAAGTAGGCCACAATGACGAACAGTGCTGGATGAGAAAAAAAGGGAGACGGGGAGAATGAAAAGAGAAAAAAAAAGAGTTAGAGAGATCTGAAGATATCTATCGGCTTTATCTATAGGCATCTTGATTTAGATATTTGTTTGTATATAGATTTATTGATATGTTGGATATGGGCATTTGTTGGAATCTATTAATATTCATCCAGATATCTAATAACGTTTAGATAACTTCTAGACGTATGGAGCTTACACATCACATCACATTAATTAAGAATAAGAACACACTATATATCTTCAAAAAATAAGAAATAAAATGTAATCTCAATCCCAACAATCTACAAGCAACATCGGTCCTAATGCCGACGAAACAAACCAACACAATAAACATACCGATAACAATGGGAATAATAAAAGAGGAAAAAAAAATCATGAAGTCCACTACAAAGCACCTTTGATCTCCCCTCCCCCCCTCCCCCCCTCCTCCTTCCAGACACCCCCCCCTCCTTCCAGACCCCAACCCCCCAACCCCCTCACAACATCCGGGGTCTGGAACCAGCTCGGCACTTGGTCCTGTAGAATCACGAAGCAAAAACTGGGCGCGGTGGAGGCCGGAGGGAGGTACTGTGCAAGTCCTCTCTTTCTCTCTCTTCTCCTCGCTTCGCTTCTCTTCTCGAGTCTTCTCTTCTCGAGTCTTCTCTTCTCGAGTCTTCTCTTCTCGAGTCTTCTCTTCTCGAGTCTTCTCTTCTCTTCTCTTCTCTTCTCTTCTCTTCTCTTCTCTTCTCTTCTCTTTTCTTCGCCTCTCTTCTCTTCTCTCTTCTCTTCTCTTCTCTTCTCTTCTCTTCTCTTCTCTTTTCTTCGCCTCTCTTCTCTTCTCTTCTCTTCTCTTCTCTTCTCTTCTCTTCTCTTCTCTTCTCTTCTCTTCTCTTCTCTTCTCTTCTCTTCTCTTCTCTATTTTCCTTTTTTTTTTCTTTTCTTTACTTTACTTTTCTTCTCGCTCTCGCTCTCACTCATAGTCCTGGTCCTGATCTTGCTTTCGCTCTCGCTCTCGTTTTCGCCGTCTCTTTCTCATTCACATTCGGTCCTATTTCTCTCTCTCTCTCTCTCTCTCTCTCTCTCTCTCTCTCTCTCTCTCTCTCTCTCTCTCTCTCTCTCTCTCTCTCTCTCTCTCTCTCTCTCTCTCTCTTATATCCATGTTT
>NW_028234438.1:21333315-21338315 GCF_977035675.1 Penaeus japonicus
ATCTTATTTTCTAGGAGAGAAAGAAAATAAAGACCGAATTGAACCAAGAGATCGAAACTAGAAGCTACAACAACAACAACAACAACATGAAAAGAACACCTGACACTCGACAGAGATAAATAATACTACGGACCTAAAAAGAATGAAGTCAAGTGGACCAGCGCATCGCGTGAGAAAAGCATCAAAACAATAACAACAGAAGTTAAAACAATTAAAACTTAATCAAGAAAAGAATAGAAAAACTCAAAGACAATTTTTGACAGAAGAGAGAACGAGCCTAAAGAAATTTTAACTTTACGTTCAACAAACATAAACGAATAAAAATGATATAAGAAACGAAACTAAGTAGGGGAAAGATGAATATAATATATATAAATAGAGTAAAGCCACGAAGAAAAGCATATAAAAGATATAAATACAAAAAATAAAGCCAAGACGACGATAACAAACAGCAAATTTAGCCCGCGCATCTGGTGAGAAAAGCGAACACGAGCCTAAACGCGATCGTAATAGCAACATCATTAAATTAACACATGTCAGCCAGAAGGCATTAACAATAAAACAAACCCTAAACATAATAAGACCAATAGGGTGTGACTAGAAGCATAAGCGCATCGAGTGAGAGTAGCGAGAACGAGCCTAAAGGCGTTCGATCTCCCGCAGCCTCAGCGGCCATGGTGCGATCGGGGGGAAAGTGACGCTCCCACAATGATGCCGTCCGGTTCTCATGGTGGGGTGGAGCCCCTCCCTCCCCATCCTCCCCCTCCTCGTCCTCCTACCAGGTTTTCTCTATCTTTCCTTCATTCCTTCTTTCTTTCTATCTTTTTTTTCTTTCTCTCTCCATCTTTTTATTTCTCTTTCTATCCCTCCCTCCCCCCTTTCTCTCTCTCTCTCTCTCTCTCTCTCTCTCTCTCTTCTCTATCTCTATCTATCTCTCTCTCTTCTCTTCTCTTCTCTTCTCTTCTCTTCTCTTCTCTTCTCTTCTCTTCTCTTCTCTTCTCTTCTCTTCTCTTCTCTCCTCTCTTCTCTCTCTCTCCCTCTCTATCTCTTTCAGTTCTCCATCTCTCTCTCTCCTTCTCCTTTTCTCCCTCACCCTGTCTCCCTCTCTCTCTCGCTCTCTCGCTTTCTATCTCTTTTAGTTCCCCATCTCTCTCTCTCTCTCTCTCTCTCTCTCTCTCTCTCTCTCTCTCTCTCTCTCTCTCTCTCTCTTAGTTCCCACACTCTCTCTCTCCCTCCCCCTCTGTCTCTACCTCTGTATCTCCCTCTCTCTGTCTTTCCCTCTCTCTCTCTCTCTCACCCTCTCCCCCTCCCTCTCTCCGTCTCTCCTTCTCTCAACAGTCACTTGTTACATTGTAAATCTCATCTGCATTACGGAGGAGTGAATGAACCACAATAAACATCCATGAATGAAACAAGTGTACAAACAAAAACAGAAGCTTATCATAATTGGTGGTCGTAAATGCTAAACAACCGCATAAGATATGAAGCGTAAACAAATATGCAGATTGGGCCGAGAGAAAGAAACACGGAAAAGGTTTGCATATAAATAAAAGAACAAATAAAAGCGTGGTGGAAAATCGGCCATTTGCGAATCTCGAAGCAGAAGCTTATTACGAAACACGAGATGGAAACAAGCCAATAAAAAGGGCAATAAACGAGAAGCTGATAACAAGGGAGGTGTAACTGCTAGAATGAAGACAACAACTAATAAAAAATAATGATAATAACCGGATTTGTTGTTTCAGTGCCGCCAACGGTGCCTCAAGCATTCCCGCCATGACCTACAGGCGTTGGCAACTATGCCCCGTCGGTTCAAGAGCATTCCACTCCTATCTCATTAATTTCGGTTTAATCTAAGTCATTCATTTATTCAGGTTGTAAACAAGTAACTGGAATTTCATCAATGATCGGTCTCCTGAAATACAAACAGCCTCAGAATATGAAACCGAAGCTTCAAAATGCGTAAAATTCCTGCCATAATTCCGGGTTGAGCAACAGAGTTAAATAAACCGGAGACTCCAGTGTTAAATCAGCAGGTACACTGTATAAAACAGATGACTTTCTTCAAGGCCAGAGAGCCATATACAGAGGGATTATGCCATGAGATGTAAGTGCCATGAATATAACTCAATGACCCATAACCAAACCGATAGAAAAACAAAATACGTGACCCGGTTAAAATAAAGTGTTTCTTTTTTAAGGTTATAAATGGAAGAAAGGAGATATGGGCAGAGGAGAATGAAGGGGGAAGGAGGAGGAGGTAGAGAGAGTGAGGGGGGGGGGGAAGAGACCGTAAGAGGAGGAGGAGGAGGAGGAGGATGGGGGAGTGGGGGCGGTGGAGGGGGGGGTGTAGGGAAGGTCATTGTATAAGTGTCCTAAGACAGGACACTCGCGGGGACATGGAAACACAGCAGGGGTCGAGGGAGGTAGATGACGTAAGGCGAGTGAAAGTCAGAGAAAAGGTGACCGATGCGATGGGTGGATGGTAGAAGGCCGGAGAAAGAGAGAGAGAGAGAGAGAGAGAGAGAGAGAGAGAGAGAGAGAGAGAGAGAGAGAAGAGAAGAGAAGAGAAGAGAAGAGAAGAGAAGAGAAGAGAAGAGAAGAGAGAGAGGGAGAGATAGAGAGAGAGAAAGGGGGATACGTTATGGGAGAGAGTGAGAGAAAAGGGAGGAGGGGATGAGAGAGAGAAAGAGAGAGAGAGAGAGAGAGAGAGAAAGAAATGGAGAGAAAGAGAGAGAGAGAGAGAGAGAGAGTGAGAGAGAGCGAGAGAGAGAGAGAGCGAGAGAGAGAGAGAGGAGAGAGGGGTAATGTGAGAGTAAGTGAGAAAAGGGTGGAGGGTGTGAATAAGGTTACAAATGAGTTATCATGAACAATTACGATTAACTTTATAGGCAAAAAATAAGAATGACAAAATTCCTTAAAAAATTGTTTCTCAATATCAACGTGGGCATATTAATTTATTTTTTATCTCGATCAGAAATGATGATGATAATAAGCCAACACTTCCCCCACAAATGCAGAAATGAATAAATAAATAAATAAATACTTAAAAAAAAAGAATAGAAACAAGCACAAAAACAAACATCAAGAAAAAAAATCCCACTTTTACTATACACGCAAGACGTCCAAGTAACACGTAAGACATCCTAAGCAGGTCTACCTTCTCTGCCCAAAGATCAACAGATGGGCGCCTTGTACGTTTATGGCGGGCCTACTTGACGCCACGAATACATAACACACGCCGTTTGTCCCTCTGGATGAGAAATCTGTCGTTGCCTCACCCGTGGCCGGTTCTGTTAACGGGGAACTTTGAGGAATACCTTTGGCTTTGCTTAACTTCGTGATTCTTAGTTCTGTGTGTGTGTGTGTATGGGTGGGTGGGGGTGGGTGTGTGTGTGTGTGTGTGCGCGCGTGTGCGTGCGTTTGTGCGTGCAGACATCCACACACGCACACACACATCAATCTATTTATCAATATCTTACTCTCAATCTTATCCTCACGTGTATAGAAACACCGTCACTTCATTTCGTTCTACATGAGCATACTTAACCTAACACTTAATTCGTATCTGCGTTCGTGTAGTTTTATGCGTTCGCGTAAGCGTTATTGTATACGTTCGTTTAAGTGTAGTTCTGTGCGTTCGTGTAAGCGTACAATAATTGCCTGCGTTCGCGTAAGTCTAGTTCTATGCGTTCGCGTAAGTGTAGTTTTTTGCGTTCGCGTAAGCGTTATTGTATACGTTCGTTTGAGTATAGTTCTGTGCGTTCGCGTAAGCGTACAATAATTGCCTGCGTTCGCGTAAGAGTAGCCGCATTCGCCCGCGTGGGTCCAAGCTCCACTTTCACGCTCTCGTCTCCACACTCGGTTGAATCTCCTTCACATCATTTAAACGATAATGGCGGCTTCCCATACCTTAATACTCACGCAGGAACCGATCCATCCTCCCAGACGACTCTCATTAGTGCCTAGACTTACACAAATGACATAATTAGTCCAGGTACGTTTCTTCTTAACGACCTCTTCGAGCCGGAAGGATAAACGCTTTCGGACGACCTTGAAGGCGGCCGGAGAGCCACTACTTTCGATTCGCTTTTGTTTTTCCTTTTCTCTTCGAGGGGGAGGGGGGGAGAGGGTAGGGAGGAGGGTGTTCTTTGTTACTTGTTGTGGATGGTCGTTTGGAATCGAGAAATGGTGTGTGTGTGTATATAAGAGATAATACGTTCAATTATGGATTGAGTGTTTGGATACATCGTATCAATCTGCTATAAATATTCTATCATAATCTCATTTTAATTATTATTACGCTTTATTCCACCCTTTATAATAATAACATCCTTACTAATTCACACATATCATTCGCTTTCCCTTGGACACGGCGAAAAACAAAACCTCTATGAAATCCTGGAAAGTAAATAAATACATATAACAAATTAATAAAGAGGAATAAAAAAAAATCAAATAAAAGATAAAAAATACAAAATACAAAAACAAAATTAAATAATCAAAAACAGAAGAAAAAAACTACACTTCTCTGAGGTACTTTTTACGATCTCCGTTTTTTATGGCAAGGAAATCCGTGAATCCGGCCGCATCCACGAACGGTAATCCTGCTTTTGTTCTAAGGAGACAAAAGGTGACAAAATGGAGAGAGAGAGAGAGAAAGAGTGAGAGAAGAATGATAGAGACATAGGAGAATGAGAGAGAGAGAGAGAGAGAGAGAGAAAGAGAGAGAGAGAGAGAGAGAGAGAGAGAGAGAGAGAGAGAGAGAGAGAGAGAGAGAGAGAGAGAGAGAGAAATTCTTCTTTTCTCCTCTTCCTCTTTATCCACCTGCATTACCTGCATCCCTCGACTTACCCATACCTACCCCCTCCCCCCCCCTAGCCCACACCCTACCCATCCCCTCATCCCACATCACTTCCTCCCTCCTCCTCCTCCTCCTCCTCCTCCCTCCGCCTCCCCTTCCCCCTCCCCCTCCATCCTCCTCCTCCTCCTCCTCCTCC
>NW_028234438.1:21350815-21352231 GCF_977035675.1 Penaeus japonicus
AGAGAGAGAGAGAGAGAGAGAGAGAGAGAGAAAGAGAGAGAGAGAGAGAGAGAGAGAGAGAGAGAGAAGGAAACATAGAGAGAAACACACACTTACATACATACAAAGACCTACATACATACAGACTGACAGAGAGAGAAAGAAAAAGAAATTAAAATCAACTTTCTTTCACTCATAATGGAAAAGGGAACAGCCACGCTTTCGGTTTCCCTGCCCGGCACGCCTAGTCGACGGTTCACACGACAAGAAACTTTGAAAGTCGACAAGCCATTACGGTGCTTTCATGCTCTGGGCTTTCTTTTTATAACAATATGAAAAAAAATGCATAGTCATTTCCAGATATATTAGTTTCTTTTAATCAATTGATACTATGAAAGATTAAATACATTCAGATACATAAAGTATCATGAATAATTTGTTCAGGACAAAGAAAAAAGGACTGCAGATGATAATAAATATTAAGATTAAAAATATAATCACAATACTTAGATTGACGATGATATCAATAACAATGACTACGAAACATGCCTGTGAATATAATAGTGATGATGATAACGAAATGATGATGATAACATTATCATTGTTATTATTATGATAATGATGATGGTGATAGTGATGAAGATAATGATGAAGATGAAGGTGATGATGAAGATGAAGAGGATGATGATGATGATGATGATGATGACGATGATGATGATGATGACGATTGTGGTGGTGGTGATGATGATGATGATGGTGGTGGTGATGAAGATAAAGATGAAGATGGTGATGAACAACAATAAAAACCAGCAACAAGAAGAATAACAATAACATAATAACAAAACATCAATAGATATGAAAATATAAGAAAAACAACAAAGTTAGAGAACAAAGAATAACAAACAAACATAGAACAAAGAATAACAAACAAACAAACAAAACGCAAACCCCGAACGGCAATGAAAGCTAACGCTCACAAACCTCACGCGGGGCATCTTGCACTCAACCCGGTATTTAGGCATGGGGGGGGGGAGAAGAAGGGGAAGGGAGAAGGAGAGAGAGAGGAAGAGGGGGAGGGGGAGAGGGAGGGAAGTGGTTGGGGGAAGGGAGATGGAGGAGGGAGGGGGAGAGAGAGGGAGGAGGGAGAAGGAGAGGGAGGGGGAGAGGGAGGGAAGTGGTTGGGGGAAGGAGAGGGAGGAGGGAGGGGGAGAGAGAGGGAAGAGGGGGGAGAAGAACGATGCAGGAGAGGATGTTAAGGAAGAGGGGGAAGAGAAAGAGAAAGAGGGAGAGAAGGTGGAGTAGGAGAAGGCAGGGGGAGAGGGGTTAAGAAACAAAGGGAGGGGTAGAATAAAGGGGGGAAAGGGGTAAAGGAAAGGAAGCGGAGAAGTGGAGGGTAGAGGAGGAGGAGGAGGAGAAGGAGGAGGAGGAGGGGTGGAG
>NW_028234438.1:21352331-21354831 GCF_977035675.1 Penaeus japonicus
TCTCTCTCTCTCTCTCTCTCTCTCACTTCTCTCTTCTCTTTCTCTCTCTCTCTCTGTGCTCTCTCTCTCTCCTCTCTCTCTCTCTTCTCTCTCTCTCTCTTCTCTCTCTCTCTCTTCTCTATATATATATATATTATATATATATATATATATTATATATATACATATATATATATATATTATATATATATATATAATATATTAATTATATATATATATATATATATGTATATATATATATATATATATATATATATATATGTATGTATGTATGTATGTATGTTTTTTTTTTCTTTCTTTCTTTCTTTTCTCTGCTTTTCTTATTTTTCTCTTTTTAAAATCTATCTATCTATCGACGCCCGCAGCCTTTTCGCCAACACCCTCTCGTCTCAAAATCGATTTGCACACGACCCTCAAGTCAGAAACGACCAGCCAAGCAAACACAACAACAACAGCCCCCTTCGTAATCACCGAAAGAAGGCCTATAAAACCTCAAGAAAACCGGTATTTAGTGCGAGTGGCTCGATCAACTGGTGAACTCTCTCTCACCTCGCTCCTTCTCGCCTATGACATCATCTTGAGTGAAATGGAGTGTGCTTGAGGGAGGGAGAGAAGGAGAGAGAGAGAGACGATCAGGTGAGAAAGGTGGATTTTATAAACTTATATCTGGAATTCTATTTTATTTATATCTATCTGCGTAATTGTGTATCCATCTATCTGTCTATCTATCTATCTATTTATCTATCTATGTATCCATCTATTTATATATCAATACAAATCGTTTGCAGTTTAGACACATTTAAATTTGGACACATTCAATAGAGCGCTAAGAACACACATGGAATGCCTACTTCTGTTAAGGAGCATAAATCCATGTTTTTTCTTCTTCTCCTTCTTCTTCTTCTTATTTTAATTTTATTTTTTTTATTTTTTATTATTTTTTGTTTTTGCTTAAAACGTTTGGGACTAACTGGACGTAAATCAGAGACAATATTCTGGGCGTTTTTGACATTCTTATTGGTTTGTGTTTTTGTGCCTTGTTTGTTTATTTGTTCTGTGATTTTATATCGCATGAATGTATGTATATGCATATGTATAAGTATATGTACATGTATATGTATATGTATATGTATATGTACACACACACACACACACACACAAATATATGTATGCTTATATAACAATTATATCTAAAAGAAGATCTCAGAACCACGAGAAAGTATTTTAGGAATCATTGTAAACGCACTATCGCACACCAGGAAATCCAGGCAAGAAACCTAATGATGCACAAAAGTGTAAAAATGAAGTTGCAAATAGTTACACAACCCTTTCCTCCCTTCCTCCTCCTCCTCCGCCCTTCCTCCTGCCCCTCCGCCCTTCCACCCTCTTCCCTCCTCCCTTCCTCCTCCTCCTCCGCTCTTCCTCCTCCCCCTCCGCCCTCCCTCATCCCTTCCTCCTCCTCCCTCCTCCCTTCCTTTCCTCCCTTCCTCCTCCCCCTCCGCCCTCCCTCCTCCCTTCCTTTCCTCCCTTCCTCCTCCCCCTCCGCCCTTCCACCCTCTTCCCTCCTCCCCTCCCTTCCTCTTCCCCCTCCGCTCTTCCTCCTCCCCCTACGCCCTCCCTCATCCCTTACTCCTCCTCCCCCTCCGCCCTCCTCCTCCTCCTCCACCCTCCCTCCTCCCTTCCTCTTCCCTCCTCCTCCTCCTCCACCCTCCCTCCTCCCTTCCTCTTCCCTTCCACCCTCTTCCCTTCCTCTTCTCCCTCATCCTGCCCCCCCCCCCTCCCCCCCCACAGGAACGCTTTGTTAAACCCCCTGGTAGTTATTAGTGGTGCGTTCCCGTTCAGAGTGACGTGAAGTGCTTGAAAGAAGCACAGAGGGCGCGCCGAGGGTGACCCTGGGGAGAACACATCAAAGCGAACTTTTGTTACTCGCTGAAAGAACAATAACATTGCTCACTTTTTTTGCACGGTGATAACACGCACCTGTTTGTTGGCTTTTGCGAAGATCCAGATATACTTGGCTTGAGTTTTTGTAGGAGGGCTTGGAGCTTAGTTTTTTTCTTTCTCTTTTTTCTTTTCTTTTTTCTTAATGCAATTTTGATATGTATTGTAGATATTGAATATGATATATGATACACCTAAATATATATGTGTGTGTGTGTATATATGTATGTATATATACATACAAATATGTATATATACATACACACATATACATACATACACACACATATACATATGTATATACACACATAGACATACATACACACACATATACATATGTATATACACACATAGACATACATACACACACATATGCATATGTATATACACACATAGACATACATACACACAGATATACATATGTATATATACACATAGACATACATACACACTCATATACATATGTATATATACACATAGACATACACACACACACATATACATATGTATATACACACATAGACATACATGCATGCAACAAGCACTGAAACAGACAGAC
>NW_028234438.1:21372331-21382331 GCF_977035675.1 Penaeus japonicus
CCTTACCATTCGTATCATTATCATTACCATTCTCATCATTATCATTACCATTCTTATCATTATCATTACCATTCTTATCATTATCATTACCATTCGTATCATTATCATTACCATTCTCATCATTATCATTACCATTTTTATCATTATCATTACCATTCTTATCATTACCATTACCATTCTTATCATTATCATTTCCATTCGTATCATTATCATTACCATTCGTATCATTATCATTACCATTCTTATCATTATCATTACCATTCGCATCATTATCATTACCATTCGTATCATTATCATTACCATTCTTATCATCATTACCATTCGTATCATTATCATTACCATTCTTATCATTATCATTACCATTCTTATCATTATCATTACCATTCTTATCATTATCATTACCATTCGTATCATTATCATTACCATTCTTATCATTATCATTACCATTCGTATCATTATCATTACCATTCTTATCATTATCATTACCATTCGTATCATTATCATTACCATTCTTATCATTATCATTACCATTCTTATCATTATCATTACCATTCTTATCATTATCATTACCATTCGTATCATTATCATTACCATTCTTATCATTATCATTACCATTCTTATCATTATCATTACCATTCGTATCATTATCATTACCATTCTTATCATTACCATTGCCATTCGAATCATTATCATTACCATTCTTATCATTATCATTACCATTCTTATCATTATCATTACCATTCTTATCATTATCATTATCATTACCATTCTTATCATAATCATTACCATTCTTATCATTATCATTACCATTCGTATCATTATCATTACCATTCGTATCATTATCATTACCATTCTTACCATTACCATTACCATTCTTATCATTATCATTCGTATCATTATCATTACCATTCTTATAATCATCCTTACCATTCTAATCATTATCATTACCATTCTAATCATTATCATTACCATTCGTATCATTATCATTACCATTCGTATCATTATCATTACCATTCTTATCATTATCATTACCATTCTTATCATTATCATTATCATTCGTATCATTATCATTACCATTCTTATCATTATCATTACCATTCTTATCATTATCATTACCATTCGTATCATTATCATTACCATTCTCATCATTATCATTACCATTCTTATCATCATCCTTACCATTCTTATCGTTATCATTACCATTCTTATCATTATCATTACCATTCTTATCATTACCATTTGTATCATCATAATTATCATTATCATTAGTCCTCTTTACACCGAACTCCCTCGTTAGGCTTAGAGTATCAACGGTAGCATTTTTTTTCCTAACTAGATGCAGTTCAACCATTTAAGTCCTGTGAGCTCAGTCGAGTGCCTGGCTTTTCCCAAATACCACATGAACCAAGACACTGGGATTAGTGAAAGTCTCCTCACGCATGTATTTAACGATAAACTTGAATACACATTTATGTACATGTGATAATCTACACGTTAACAAGCAGTTAGTTGTTTTCGTATGTCGGACAACAGTACTTCTTTCGCAATGTCTTAATCTACAGGTTACAAGCTGCATATAGAATATATATATATATATATATATATATATATATATATATATATATATATATATATATATATATATATATTTCAAGTATGTGTTTACTGTTTACAAGTGGAAACATACATGCTGGCAAACTGGCTCTCGAAGAATGGCTTATCGCCGTCTTAAATAATTTCATACTAATTTCTTGTTTTCTAACCTTCATTTCATACTAATTTCTTGTTTTCTAACCTTCATTTCATACTAATTTCTTGTTTTCTAACCTTCATTTCATACTAATTTCTTGTTTTCTAACCTTCATTTCATACTAATTTCTTGTTTTCTAACCTTCATTTCATACTAATTTCTTTTCTAACCTTCATTTCATACTAATTTCTTGTTTTCTAACCTTCATCTCATACTAATTTCTTGTTTTCTAACCTTCATTTCATACTAATTTCTTGTCTTCTAACCTTCATTTCATACTAATTTCTTGTTTTCTAACCTTCAGTATTTATCACGAGGTTATCAAGTCTATATACTGTACGATTTCCGATGCAACACCTTATTTTGCATAACCAACTCTTTTTCTCCTGTGATTACACACAACAGCTGTGGAAATTCTGTCGCTAAACAACTTGTTGATAATGTTTGAGAAATTTCATGCACATAGACCCACAGTAAACAACAAACTCTTGGAAAGACATCGTCTGTAAATTACAGTGGGATTTCCGTCGCCATTCTTGTGTATTTATTAGATGTACGAGAAATTTTACGTTTACGTTGATGTCAAGGATATTCTTATTCAAAGAAACCGAATTCATAGAGATCTCTATGCCCATTTTCACAAGCTTACACCTACGATGGCGCGAGATCTACTTTGGATAGATTTTTTTGTGGACGGTATTTGTATAAAACCGCCACGTGTTTTGAGGACGAACTGTTTGACACTTGCATTTGTTTTCGTTTTTTTATGGCGTTGTGTTTTAAAGGCGGAGGATTTTAATTTACACTGAAAAGATGAGAACAGAATACCGACTTGTATGCCAGAATTAAAAGATTCAAATGCTTCTTCCTGTCTCGTATTGATGTGATTATGATCGTAGGTGAATATATTATAATGTTGGACTTGTCACCCCCCCCCCCACCGTGCATTTGCTAAAAATGTGTATGGATTTGTCACCAAATATTCCACGGACGAACGCAGGATATTTAAAAAGGGAGTAATAAATTTTCATGTTTATCATAATACACTAGATGCCGGTCTAAATGAGACTGAATAGAAATCAAAAGATGTAATTATCGCGTTTCGATAATGCATTTCTGACATGAGCGTCAAATACATCTCTGGCGTTGTGAAGCTGTTCATTCTCATTTATATCTGTCTACATTATAAACATTTACCTATATAAATATACAACATAACAGCACAGCAGACCTAGTAGGAAATAGACGTTACATAAATTGCTGATATCTCTTTACTTATTCATCTTGTTTATCTAAATTCCCCCCACGTGCGAGGAATTAACCCACACTTGTGAACGGTTCTGGAGCTTGAGTTGTAACGTAATTGTACATACACTTGCATGTTCATTAAGATCAGTAAAATTCAAGAATTCGTTTTTCGTTTTTCTCACCCAGACAAATCGATAATCATATTCGAGAAATCGTAAAATCAATATGATCTCGTTAACGTTTAACTGATTATTTGAGTGTTTGGGACTTCCTAAATATGGAAATACTGCCATATTGCTTTTTTTTCTTTCTCACCTTTAGTATGTGCAGACTTACATGCAACAAGCACGCACACGCACACACTCTCTCTCTCTCTCACACACACACATACTCTCTGTCTCTCACCCTCACTCTCACCTTCAGACATGCACAGACCAATGAAAAATGCCAATCGCCGGAACAGACACACCAACTAGCTCCCAAAGTGTCATTTTAATAAGATCCTCATCACTCCAAGCCCTTATTACAATAGATTTCATTGGGGGTTTAATTAGAAGCAATCCCCCTTTTATGTTATGGCTAGTCGAACCACGATTCTCAGAATCCTCTTTGAAAATATGTCTAACTTAATGTTGATGAAACCACGGGACCTAAGAGCAAACAATAGAGGCCAGTATATAAAACCTTAGGCTTGGAGGCGAATGAAGGTGTGAAGAGAGTCAAGAAGAAAAATGATCCATTGTTTTTAGTCTTCCTAATTATGTGTGTTGGAGCATTGTGTCAGTCAGCCAGTCATGCAGCCAGCCAGCTAGCCAGTTAGTCATGAAGTATGTCACTCACTCACTCCCTAGTCAGTTAGTCATGCAGTAATCAGTCAGTCCCTTGCCAGTTAGTCATGCAGTAATCACTCAGTCCACAGCCAGTTAGTCATGCAGTAATCACTCAGTCCACAGCCAGTTAGTCATGCAGTAATCACTCAGTCCCTTGCCAGTTAGTCATGCAGTAATCACTCAGTCCCTAGCCAGTTAGTCATGCAGTAAGTCACTCAGTCACTCAGTCTCACTCTACTGACTCGACACCCACACACAACACTTAAGGATAAATAAAACAAGACATAATTTTAAAGATTCAGTACTTTAATAAGTTAAATTATACTGGAACGGGAGTACAAATTAGTCTGGAAAAATGCATAATTACAAGTCGAGTTAAATTGAAGAACATGTACCTGCCAAAACTTGCTTAATCGAAGTTGATGGCAGATCCGGAATCCATGCTATAAAAGTATCTGGAACCTTACACGGCAAGTAGTGTGCCAGTGGCATTAGCATTACGGTGTACGGTGTTTCAAACCTCATTTCTCTGGGCTTCATAGGCATATCTTTTAGTTATTGCTCACACATTATCAATTTGAAAGAAGTGAGGTGGAAAGAGGAGGAGGAAGAGTGTGATAGCTATAGTGAGGGGAGGAGGGGAGGCAAGGGGAAGAGAGGGAGAGGGGTTGACAGAAGGAGGAGGGGGGAGGGAGCAGAAGGAGGGAAGAGAGAGGGAGGGAGCGAGGAGAGGGGAGGGGAGGGAGCGAGGAGAGGGGAGGGGAGGGAGCGAGGAGAGGGGAGGAGAGGGAGCGAGGAGAGGGAGGAGAGGGAGAGGGGTTGACAGAAGGAGGAGGGGGGAGGGAGCAGGAGGAGGGGGGAGGGAGCAGGAGGAGGGAAGAGAGAGGGAGGGAGCGAGGAGAGGGAGGAGAGGGAGAGGGGTTGACAGAGGGAGGAGGGGGCAGAAGAAGGAGGGAAAGGAGAGGGAGGAAGCGAGAAGAGGGGAGACAGGGAGGTGGGGGGAGGAGAGGGAGGAGGAGGAGGAGGGGAAGCAGGGGAAAGAGGAAAGGGAAAGGGGAGAGGGAAGAAGGAAGGGAGAAGGAGGAGGAAAGTGAGAGGGAGGAAGGAAGATATAGGGAGGAGGAAAAGGAGAGGGAGAATTGGGAGGAGGCAGGGCGAGGCGAGGGAGGAAGGGAGGGAGAGGGAGGGGAGAGGGGAGAGGGAAGAGGGGAGGGAGAGGAAGGAGGGGAGGGAGAGGGGAGGGAGAGGGAGGGGAGAGGGAGGAGTGAAGGGGGGGAAGGAGGGGAGGCACAGCGAGGAGGGAATGGAGAGGGAGTGGGAATAGGAGTGGAAGAAAGAGGATGAGAGAGAGATAAGAGAGGAAGGAAAAAAGAGAGAAGGAAAGACTGAGGACGGAGAGAGAAGGGAAAAGGGAGCGAAGGAGAGAGAAGGAAAGAAGGAGTGAAGGAGAGAGGAGAGAGGAGAGAGGGAGCGTAGGTAGGATGAGAGAGAAGGAGAGAGGGAGAGAAGGAATAGAGGGAGAGAGGGAGAGAAGGAATAGAGGAAGAGAGAGAGAGAAGAGAGGAGAAAGGAAGAGTGACTTTAAATCATGTTTATGGAAAAATGGAAAATATGTGTACATGAAAACTAATGTCTATGCCTGTATAAGTACAGATAGAAATCTAATTCAAACAACTTCCTTACTCTTTAAAAAGAAAAAGAAAAAGAAAAATCTGTTGTTTCCTTCGGATACTGCTAATTATTTTACAAACAGATAAATGTAATCAGAGTAACAGCTCATTGACTATTCACTCAAAAGTGTTTGTTGTACTGAAGAACAATTGTTACCATAAAATACAATATCTAGATAACTATATTTCACAGTATGTAATGATGTGCACTAAACTAGTTATAAAACTATTCTTAAATAACCAAGAGACAGTCATAAAAGTATTTAAAGAAAATGGTTTATTCTCTTTACAGAATAATGAGCAAGTTGTTTCATTATGGTAATTCATATTTCCATATCACATTTTTTTTTTATTCTAGACTTTGTATAAAATTTTTACAATCATTATTTTACATGAAAAACAAACAAACAGATTTTTCACAAATTATATAAATAAAGATTCCATGGGCATTACACCTAGCAAATACTCACACGCAAACAACATACAACATACAAAATACCACATAAGTAAACGCACACATTATAATTTACACCTTTGTGAACCTATACAAAGACAATCTCTTGTACTAATGGCACATATTAACAATTATAAAAAATGGCAGGCATATGAATAGTAACATCTATGCACACTGGTTGTAAATTTCCTTATAGGTTTATGTATATGTATTGTGCAATTGATAATGCTATCTACATGTATGCATAATCTAATATTCATACAGTGTAATATCTCGAATCAGCAGTGAATCTCTAGGTAAACACTTATACCTTTCTTATACATTAGTGACCAGATACCAGATACCTCAATTGTGTTAGGATACTTGAAGACACGAGGACATTCGTGATAATACTAAATACCTTGATGGAAAAAAAGGATGGAATGAGGTGGGAATGAAAGGGAAGATATATTGTATAGTAGGAGGAGTTTAGAATACGTTAGAAAAGGAATTCATGCAGTTTTATTGACTAAATATGTTATCACTGATCTAAATTTGTATTATGGCACATTAGTGCTTTGTAGATCAGTGTTATAATTTTTTTTTTTTTTTTAGTATTAGGAAAGATGATAAATTGTTTATGTATTTGAATACCGGAAAAAGAGAGAGAGAGAGAGAGACAAAAAGGTATTGAAGGAGAATGAGGTGAGGCAGAAGGCTAAAAATAAAGACCTGTGAGAAGGGAAGGTAAACAAAGAGGCAGAGGAGGAATAAGGGGTTATAACAAATAAATAAATAAATAAAATCACAGAACCAACTTGTACAGGTGGAATACAATGTAACATCACACTTGTTTTGTGCAAGTATGGAGATCTTCTGTCTGTTATGGTTTTGTTTTTCTGAATCAAGAAATTAAATGCATCTCTTAGAAAATATAATTTCCTCTGGTTAGAAATTCTAATCAGCAATATGTGTCAACATCACTTCAGCCTTTGAAGTCTGAAGATGTTGAACGAACAATGCTCTTTGAGACGTCGCTATGAATCATGTCGTTCATCCTTTCACTTCCACTATATCTATAATGGTCTTTTAAATTTGTACAATTAATTTAGACAAAATACTTAATGAAACTCTGCATTCAAAGCTAATTAATCTATCCAACTGTAATCTACTAAGGCAAGAATGGTAAAATAATGTATGAAGCCCCAGCCATCACCAAATTATTCCTACCTTGTCAAATTCAACAAGCTTAATCATATACATGCCTGTCAAATAACTCTTAGTTGGAACAAGAGTTGAGACAAAAAACAATATTTCCACTAAAAAGTATTATGTAACAAGAGAAAACTCCATAAATTACCAGAATACAAATCTATTCCTAAAAGGAGGGGAAAAGGAAAGGAAAAAAAAAGAAAAGAAAGTCAAGTCAAGTCAATTTCTGGATGAAGGATATTCAAAGCATTGGTACATCATGAAAACAAACAAATAAGTCAATAATAATGATTAGCGAAAAACAAAAACAAAAAAACACCCAACCTATGCAGCATTTTAAAATATTTTTTTTGTAATGCTTTTTTTTTTTATTACTGATTTTTTCCACTTTGACGACAACATTTTCTTTCTTAGATCTCGTAACATATTTCCATTTTCCAATAATAATTCCCCCCCCCCCCCCAATTTTCTGCTTCTTCTGCTCTTTCCTCCAGACTTTATTATTTTCCGGTAATCATACTCGTAGAAGGACAAACTCTCAACCAATAAACGAGAAATTAGTTGATGAAATGGGTATTCCAAATCGTATTTCAAGCAAATTCACCTATAAATATACCTGGATTATCAGATCCAGGGGGGAAAAAATTAAAAGACCTATGACCAAACAGATCACCATCAATGAATTCAAGAATGATAAAAAGGACTCATCAAAAATTGATAGAGAATGAGAGGAAGAAAAGAAAAAAGAAAGAAAAAAACAGCAATGGAGACAAGATAATAAATGTTGATCTTACAACTTTACAACGAACAAAAGGCATTTATTGCTGTAAAAATAAAATGAAGCAATACCAGTTCTGACTATGGTTATGTGTTTGCTTGTTTTTATACCACCTGCATACTTACAAAAAATAAATAAATAAAAATAATAATGTATAAACTTTCTGAACCTGTTCTAAACTAATCAAAGAAAACCGAAACACATCACCTTAATAATGGCCTTTTGCTGTACTGCTTCAGGTTTTACTGACAATACAGCAAAGTGGAAGGCCTCCAGCATAATTGTATGTTTCCTTGCACTGCCATTGGCTGTTCTGTTTACAATTTCTAATTAATAAAAAGGATGAAGTTCTGTTGCGATATACATTACTTATTTACAAGTTTTATTTAACTTGCCTCTCTCTACTGCCTCTGATGGTGAAGGTCTTTTCTTCAGAGAGCTTGGATGTGTGCTGTCAAGGTTCATAGACCAAGGTACACTCCTCAATATATAGATCATTAGATCATCTGTGTAAGTCATGACAAGAACAAAAAATCTTTCTATGTTGAAGGAGTAAACTATGTAAAATATCGATTGTTATATTTCTGTACACAAAACTTGAAAATAATTCTGTGTAGATTCTATGCCTTTCAAACTATATATTACTTGAATTTCAGTTTCATATTACCAGTGTCCGCAATAGTAAGCATGGTTTTCTATCACACATCAAACAATGTTTATTACAAATTTCAAGGCACAGGTCAGTTGCAAGTGCATGCACGGTAAGTTGCCCTCCATTTGCATAGTTTTGTCACTCTGTCACCTAGACAAGAGGGCATATCCACAAACATATCTAAATGGAATAGCCCATCTTCATCTTCAATGAAAGAAATAAAAGGGTGTTCCTATTGACTCACCATTCCACTATTGCTTCTTTATATGTAGGAAATCGATTGTCAAATGACAAGAAAAAAAAAAAAAAAAAAAAAAAGCGTTGCTATAGGCTGATGCACTACTTTAGCCTGAATTACCAAGAATGAGCTTTTAGTTTGTAAGCCAAGATACAAACAACAGCTAATGCAAGAACTATACAATCCTTCTTTTACATAACTATGGTATTCTTCAATGACATGGAGTATGCAGAGATAAAAGAAAGCCTAATATACTAATACATACAATAACATCTGCAAATGACAGTTGTTAAAACAGACTTGAGCAGAATATAGCTTCAACAATATCCCTCCTATAAAAAAAGAAGTAAAACACAGCCACTGTAAGCATATCACTGAGTCATAACTCCTCAGAGCACCTCAAAGGTCTCTCACTGGATGAGTAAGACTAAATTGGGTCAAATTTGGTTTTGCTCGTCTGATGCAGGACCCACGAAGGCCTCCGAAATGATATGACTTAAATAACATTCTTACTGTGGTTGCGTTAAAGCATTGTCCCTTCTGTTCTACAAACAAATTACCGTTAATTAACCAATCTTTAACCAGGGTTGAGAAAAGTAGCAGCTATTATAGGAGATAATAGTGATGTTGGACACAAGTTAAATAAAAGACATGACAGTGAAGACTTTCTAAAATACTCTTTTCATTGCCAACTATTTCTCTCCAAACATGCTCTCTGATATTACTTTGCCTGGAGATGAGCTACAAACTTCTAAATATTGAAGGTCTAATATCAATAAAGTAATTCATATATGGTTAAAAGGAATGACATGTAAATTTGAAGTACTTATGATGTTGATAACAAATTTTTTAGTAACTGCTTTGTTGACTTATATATGTAGTACCAGTTGTAATACCCTTGATACCAGACAAAATGCATTTTTATATCAACAACCACATAGGAGAAAAATAATCAAACTTTTATGACAGAATTTCTAAACTTTGTTGATTTTTTTCTCAAAGGGTTTTAAACCACAAGCAACACTTAAAAGTATTCAACTAGTCTAGTCAAAAAGAACACTACCACTGCACCTTAAAGAAAAAAAAAAACATGCAGTTAACAAAAAGCTTTAAACAAGCTATATGGGAGACCTTCCTTTGTATGTCACAACGATGAAACTCTTCTGACTTTGTCGCAATGTGCATTTCA
>NW_028234438.1:21399831-21404831 GCF_977035675.1 Penaeus japonicus
CACACCTGGTCCTTTCCTTATGTAAAATGGATTTAAAGGGGGGGGGGGCATCATTGTAAATTAAAACAGAAGAGCAAGAATTATTCTATGAGAGAGAGAGAAAAAAAGAGAGAGAAAGAGAGAGAGAGAGAGAGAGAGAGAGAGAGAGAGAGAGAGAGAGAGAGAGAGAGAGAGAGAGAGAGAGAGAGAGAGAGAAGAGAGTGATAAGAGAGAGAGAAAGAGAGACGAGAGAAAGAGAGACGAGAGAGAGAGAGAGAGAGAGAGAGAGAGAGAGAGAGAGAGAGAGAGAGAGAGAGAGAGAGAGAGAGAGAGAGAGAGAGAGAGAGAGAGAGAGAGGGAGAGAGGGAGAGAGGGAGAGAGGGAGAGAAGGAGAGGAGAGGAGACAAAAGAAAGAGAGAAAGAGAAAGAAAGAGAAAGAGAGAAAGAGAAAGAAAGAAAGAGAAAGAGAGAAAGAGAGAGAGAAAAAAAGAAAGAAAGAGAGAAAGAAAGAATCCATTTTTCTTATATCTCTTTCCTAAACTTACAAACATGAACAAAAACTATACCTTGGAAAGCAATTGATACTGACCCAATCATCAAAACCATTATATCATAAATAATATTTATTCATATTCTTATCATTATGAATAACATGAAATTATTAAGAATTAGGTGGTGTATGTATCATTTTACATTTTTTTTTTTTTTTTCATTTGTCTTCAATAGTGTGATCGATGTCGAGCGCACATTTCGTTGCCATGGCCAATGACAAATAGAGATAGAGGATGTTTGTGACTGACTGCACTGAGGGAGGGAAATGGAGAGAGAAAGAGAGAAAGAGAGAGAGAGAGAGAGAGAGAGAGAGAGTAGAGGATGAGATAATTTAAAAACCTACAAGTACACACACAGTCAAGAGGTATATATCAACACATATACATTAATGTTTATATACAAGTTTCTACACTTCTCATCCTTTCTATGAGAAATAATCTTAGTACTTACACTCATTTGTACGTACAGATCTCGTTGATGAGGATCAGACACGAAAACCCCACACAAACACACCGCCACACACAAAACAAGGTCAACACAGTGAGCAAAGATATCCCACACTAAAACTGGACAGTGATAATGACACCACCATCTAAACACATCTTATCAATAAGGGTCTGGTAACTCTGTGTAGTACCTCACCTTGCCTTATCAGCATCTATCTTTTGTTATCTGTGTATCGAAAGAGTTTGTAAATCCTGTACAACCTCGGCCCACACTGATTATGAGTATCCAGTTCAACAAAGGAGTTTCTGAGCATGCTCTTAACCGTTCTGTGACTGGCATGTTTCATGGGGTTGGATGATTTTTGTGATGCACTTTTCCTTTCTTTGAAAATAAAAGATATCTGTTCCTCCAGTTGTGTCACTAGGGCATCATACCACATACTATTTAGTATTATTTTGCTAATATATCATGTGTAGATTCACATATCGTACCATAAGTCTAGAAAACAATAGAAAACGCTTATGTCTTTAGATACCTAGCCCGGGCTTTATCTTAAAATGTAGTCCTAGATGAGCTAATCACTACACCCTCACTAGTGATAAACACTTAATAACAATTTACAATCAACTATGACTTGCAATATATTCTTATGTCATCTACTTCTACTGAATAAGGAATTCACAGTTATCAATTATGAGTTGATAATCCACATAATTTTCTTCAACATGAGGTCAGATTTACTTGTCATGATAAAATGTATGAAACCGTACCCAGTGACCGCTCTGTACAAAATACAAATATGCATCTATATAATGTACTCATGAAATGTCATTCTAAAGTAGGCTATACAATGGTCACAAAAATATTTGAGAAGTACATAATGATCATGAAAACTCTTCAGTAACAAGAGTCATTAAACATTTCAAGCAGATTCATGCACAAAAACACACATGAAATAAAGCTTGGTTAGCATGAGGACATGCATTAACCCATTGCAGACGGAGATAAATTTGCTTGCCCAGCCTCCAGAATAGGTTTATTTTAGAGAGAGAGCGCTTGAAGCAATATAATTTGAATCATCCCACTCTCTTTCAGTCATTCATTGTAAAGCTAGAACATTTTTTGTGTTTTATTTTTTTGTGTGTTTTATTGAGTTTAGAGACTTATATGTGCCATATGACAGGCTCTATCAGTGCTGCAGTTGACTAAAATTGTAGTATATTATCAATATTAGCTCATTATTTTCTTTATACTCAATGTGATAGAAGTATTGCTGTTTTATGGGAGGACAAAAGGCAACTATATTTTTTCGCATTTTTGTGCTGTCATGAGCGAATACGAAACATATAACCCCCTACAATAAAGATAACAAGAAGAGGTAGGGAAGAGGAATGAAACCTGTGCTTGTGACTGTGAGTGCCACAGTGAAAGGCATCAATATTGGCACAGGAGCACATTTTAGACACTGGGTATGGATTGTGTCACCTTCCTCTTCTCGTTCTGCCAGCACATCCTTCATCGGTGGTACTTTAGAGCAAGGGTTCATCAACTTAGTGTGTGCCATCGCTCTATAGAGACAGTGCTTGCTAGAGACCGTGGATGGGTGCCATTCAAGGCTCTCTCTCCTGCTGGTGCTAGGAGAAAGTGGTGCCATCTAGGTTTTGGATGTTAAATTAGCACGATATTACGGTAATTATAGTAATTATGACTGCAGTAGCCATCATCACTCATTCCTTTTTCATAGCAAAATAAAATAGCACAGTGATCCAAAATCCCCGAATGTCATGTACGTCATGACGCCCGTCGTCAGGCCAAAGCTCCTACGTCATGTAGGTCATGACACCCGTACGCAATGGGTTAATATTACATCAAGATTGCAAGCTCATGTTTTGTAAATATTCCTATTCAATGACACTCTGGTTTACTCTAAATATTCTGTCTACTTTTTTCTAGATTTACATTTACATTAATCGTAGTGATAAGGAAGAAATTATGAAAAAATATCAGACAGAATTTCATAAATATTCATCACCATATATAGAGCTTGGTTCCTTTTCAGTTGCAGATATTCCAATCAATAAAAGGAATTTTTAGACTCAGTCCCTTTCATGACCTTAATCTTTATATGTGCTACATCATGTTGGCTGATTCATATTTGCGTTGATTTTAGTCAATCACCATTAGATCTACGAGAAGGAATGAAAATTAGATAAGGAAAGTCAGCACTAAATATTTTGGATGGATCAAAAATCCACTTACAGGTTACTTATACCTTACATCACATCAAAATAATATAAATAAAAAAAAAAATTCACATATAGATATATGCATATATATATATATACATATATATATATATATATATATATATATATATATATATATATATATATATATATATAAACACACACGTACACACACATGAACACACACAGACAAGACAGACAGACAAACACACACACATACACTCACTCTCTCTTCACTCACTCACCTGCTCACCTACTCACTCACTCACTCACCTACTCACTCACTCACCAACCCACCTACTCTTTCACTCTATCAATTTCTCTTATTCCTTCATCTTCAACTGCAACTGCAACTGCCCCCCCCTTACCTCCCTCTCCACCCCTTCCACTCTCTAGAAATAACAACATCTGGGAGACAAGCTAAATACAGCTGCAATTATCTGTGAGCCATGTAACACACATACGGCTAATTATACAAACAAAGACCCATTAACATTCCGAGGAAGGCAACATGTAAATTTCTGAACTTAATCCAGGAGGGAAATTAATGTGAATCTCTTGCAGGCAAACTTGGTGGAACTATAATCATAATAAAAATGAAAATATAAAAATATTATATTATATTATAATGATTAAAGATGGCAGTAGATTATTATCATCATATTTATTATAACAATAAATGGTGATGATGATGATAATGTAAATAATAGTGATAATATTATTAAAAATCATAATCATCATATCTGTAGAAAAAGTAGAAAAAGAAAAATAATTTCAGTATAATAATAATAATAATAATAATAATAATAATAATGCACAAAAATAACTAAATAATAATAATAATAATAAGTAATATCAACAGTTATAATAATAATAATAATAACTAATATTAACACTAACAACAAAATAATGATAACAAAAACAACAATGAAAATAATAACAACAATAATAACAGTTAAAGCAATAATAATAATGATGATGACAATGATCTTATCTTGTCGTCTCAGCAAGAGCAATATCACCATAAGAATAACCCAAGGTAACACACATAAAAATTCACCAAGAACCAGAAATTAATATTCACTAGGCTTTTTTTTTTCTAAAGCATAACAGCTAAAACTGCAGTTTACTGAAGTGTCAGCATGAATTCCGTCAGGCACATTGAGGCACGACAGAGCTTGTAGATTTCTCTGGCAATTCATCCTCAAATAAGGACTCAGCTTAACCCACACAGGACGGGTGGTACAGCATGTGTACCGCGCATTCAAAAGCCCAGTTGCCGGGCGGCACAGTATTGTGCCAGCCATTCAATTGAATTAGGCCTAATAATTCGAACGCCCCGGCATTTGGACATTCAAGGCTAGAATTCCCCCGTCGGGAATGGGTTAAGCTCTCTCTTCTTAGGATATATGCGGTAAAGATTATTGGCCACTGCCGCAATCCCAAAGACGAATAGGTCACAGTGACAATGGAATGCTATGGCATATGACATAAGATTGTAGGTCTTAGCATTACAGACCCTAGCAAGTTTCAAATGGACTTGATTATGTAAAGTGTAATATATAATATATAAAGAAATATGTGTATATACATATTTCATATATATATATATATATATATATATATATATATATATATATATATATATATATATATATATACATATGTGCATATCCATGCACATATATACACATACATGTGTGTGTGTGTGTGTGTGTGTGTGTGTGTGTGTGTGTGTGTGTGTGTGTGTGTGTGTGTGTGTGTGTGTGTGTGTGT
>NW_028234438.1:21414831-21429831 GCF_977035675.1 Penaeus japonicus
TATAATTTTCGTCCTTCGTATACATGCCTCCCCCCTCCCCCCCCGCTCGATCCCAACCCCCTTCCCTACCCCTCCGATCAGTAGTCGAGTATGAATAAACGCCGACATCAAGAGAGCCACACGTAATAGAAACGATAGCCATAGAGCTCTCAAAATAAACAGATCTGACATCACCCCTCGGACTGAATAGAAATTACAAAAGAGGACTGTGAAAACACTAATCGAATGTTCAAAAATAAATCCTTTTTAGAAATGTTTCCCGAATACAGACATGACCCTGGTAAATACAATGTATACTTTATCCTTTTAATATAGTACTAAAATATTTGATCTCTCGCTCTCTCATTCTCTTTCTCTCCTTATCTACCTATCTCTCTCCATATGATGAGACCTATAAGAGCATTAGAATGGGGGGGTATTTTAGGTAAAAATGAGTCTTGCAGATTGCATAAAGCCAACTGTGCGTTAATACCTAATAAGAAACATCACATCAAAATCCTAGAAGTCGTCAGACTCACCATAGAACAGAGTACCACCTCCACATTTCCACAAAGCACACCTGGAACGAGGTTCACAACAAATGCTTTTAAACCAAAACCAGTAGAAGTAGAAAGAACAATCCTAGAAATAAGATTCGAGAAACAAATTCCGTAGGAGAGGATGATAATGTTTAAGGATTCATAAAGGATAGTCTACCTGCAATGGCGTACTAATTCATTATAGATACATATATAGTTACCGGTACATGGCATCATAAACACATCATGGCAACATATTTTCAAATCAGGAGATAAAGATGAGACAAATAATCATTTATATTTATTTGTTCAGAAATTACATATCCGCGAGAACTCAGTCTGTTGAAATACGCGAAATCTAGGAAATAGGAAACAGGAAATAGGAATAGGGAATGCATATCAGTTAGGATCACATAACATCATACATAAACAAACTGAAATGGTTAACAGTCCAACAATGTTGCCCTTAAAATACAAGTAAACTAATCCACAAAATCATACAAGGAAATTATCCGCATTGGCTTTTATCTGCACAAACAATAGGCAGTATAACGGGAGACAAAAAGCAAGACAAAACAATCATTATATCAGATCAAACACAGAAACAGGGGAAAGATATATGCAGATCCGTGAACCATAGATCTGGAATATTTCGAACCTAAATAAATTTAAAACAAAATTGCAAGAACATCTCATTTATCAATGGCACCAGGTAATTAATACTGTCTATGTTTATGCTATATTATTGCAGATTATAAACAGCACAACATTATGATTAATTCAATGAAGTGTTTTGGAACTGAATTTTAAATTGAATATATTTCGACACTTGGTTTGTCAAAGATAAACAAACCAAGCCACGTATCATACTACTACACTTACATTTCTGTTGTTGCAGATGGCAGGCCGTTGCAAGTTCCGAAAGCGTCTTATAAATGCATTTTAGTCGAACTCTGAGCACATTCATCAAACAACGAGGCACAAAGAAGCATCTGTGGCGAGGCAGCCAATATCAATCATTGTGTTTACAAAGAAAATGAGAGAGGGAAGTATGTCGTCATTCATTGCACAATACCCTGAGAACTGTGTCCTTGATTTAACTGTCCTTCATTGGTTGAACAGTTTTAGAAGACTATCATGCAGGCTTGATTATTTAATACAATAGTTTTGGAAATTAGAACTTTTTTTTTGCTTGTATTTTGGGGGAGGGGGTGGAGTGAGGATGAGGGAGGGGGCAAGTACATGATTAACTTATGGCAAGAGAAACATGGTAAACAAGCATTCTTCTCTTTAGTTACTCGCACGGAGCTTGCGCAGGAGTAGTCTTGAAATCAAAGCTGAGATTTAGAAATGCTTGCTTAACATGTGATAAACACTAGGCGAAGATGGGGGTGTCGACACCTTGACGGCTTAACACATGGCCTTTAGCGAAAACAAAAACAAAAAAACAAACAAAAAAACAACAACAAAAAAAAACAACAACATTATTGCGATACTCTGGCCGCAGGAACGCAGTCCTTTATCTATATATCTTTAATTCTCTCTATATATTTTTCTGTGTGTGCACTTATGTGATGAGATAGGTATATAACTAACAGAACTACTTGCAAAACAATATG
Source organism: Penaeus japonicus (assembly GCF_977035675.1). Taxonomy (NCBI): domain Eukaryota; kingdom Metazoa; phylum Arthropoda; class Malacostraca; order Decapoda; family Penaeidae; genus Penaeus; species Penaeus japonicus. The sequence goes on from NW_028234438.1 coordinate 21,416,969, forward strand.
AATTACACAGATGACTGTACTGTTCATAATATATGCATCGTCATATAGAATTGTGTAATGACAATAACAGTAGAATTATATTCATGATTACAATAGCATACACAGGCCATATCTCTAGTAAGGATATTCCGGTTACGATGATGAGACACAGGGAGAAGGAGGGGATGAGAGGGGAAGGGATAAGGGAGATAAAGGGAAAAATGTGACATGGTGAGCAGGGGAGGATGCAGGGGATGGAAGAGTGAGGGAGGGAAGGGTTGAGTAAGGGAGGAGCAAGGAAGTAAAGGAGAGCATGAGAGAGGGAGCTGAGGATGGGAGGGATGGGGTAGGATGAGGTAGGACAAATATAAAAATCATGATAGGAAGATCTTCTCTTGATTCTGAATGATCGAATTTGAATAGATATTTCTCCCTCGTCTATCTTCTTGCTATTCCTCTTCCGTCACTAGTTTATAGTATAAACCAAATTAACCACCAGCATGATGAGTAAGTCAGGCAACAGAGAACCAGCTGCAGATGGATTCGACTTCTCCTTAATCTTCTTAATCCACCAAGTTAAGTGCCGCACACGGGTGTATACTTATGAGTACCTCGTATTGCAGCTCCTCGTGTGATAGGAAGAAATCCTGATGAGTTCGTTTTGAAGAACCGCTGGGCCTCCTGTGTCGTCCTGGGGGGGTGGGGGTGGGGGGTGGGGTGAGGAGGTGAGCAATGGGCGGCATTATTGGTAGCGTTATTAAGTGGGAATGACGCTTCAACTGCTCGAGTCAACGCTCTCTTTCTTCCCAGTATGCAAGTAGCCTTATTCGTGCACGCAATCTGCACACAATATCTTTTATTGAAAAAAAAAACATAATGTACACAGGAAGTCAGAGAGAGAGAGAGAGAGAGAGAGAGAGAGAGAGAGAGAGAGAGAGAGAGAGAGAGAGAGAGAGAGAGAGAGAGAGAGAGGGAGAATGAGAGAGAGAGAGAGAATGAGAGAGAGAATTTCACAAATCAAGCAAAAGCGACTCACAAAGCAGAAGGATGTCCGCCACAATACACAGAATTTAGATTCATCTAGACGGTTGTACGTCTTCTTGCATTTATCCTGATCCAGAACCTGCAGTACTGTCGTGGGCCTCACTTGACTTATTGGGAATCAACCAATAGTGAGTTAACATAACAATCATATATATGCTAAGACAATCAGTGATATATGAAATTATTCATTGTAATATAAAGGTAGCTTCTCCGTCGTCGGTTAATCTTTGTTAAAGATTGCTAACCCCCATCAGTTTTTCCCCTTCCCGTGTATGTAACATAAATCCCCCGCCTTTACCCTTTTCGTTGGCAGGTTGATAGAACGTAACTTGAAAAAGAAGTTGAGATTGAGCTGTTCTTTCTATCCATTTAAGACCACATTATACTGAATCTTTGAGTGGTGATTTTTAACATGAGCATATCATGACATATTGTTAAACTCAGTGTTAAGACGGCTATGTTACTAGCTAACCGTCTTCCCGACTTGTGTTCGGGATGTCGGGTGATATTCCCTACGTATATGACCTGTTGGCTCTGCCCAGAACAACCTCGAGTAAACCGGGAGTACTGCAAAAGGGAAGAAACGGGAAAGAAAGCCACAATAATAATAAGAGGCATAATAATTTGAAGCATATCGCCCTGAAGCATTGCCAGTCAGCCACATATGTCAGTAAAAATTCTTATCATATATTTCTTTTTACACTCAGGGACTATAATGTCCAAATATGTCTCACCTCTTGACGCAAGTGGCGGCTGTCAGCACCAGGAGCTGGCTTATCACAGCACCTCCTCAGATACAACGCCCGAGGGCAGCTTGGTATGGGTGGGCGTGGGACTCTACTTCTCGGCCTCCAATTATGCGTGTTTCTGCTGGAAGAAGCGAGATCAAATGGCATTCATTTTAAGTACGAATCTTAGAATCTGTGATCATCATGCATAATTTGTGACAGGTATGGTATTACTAGCGATGGTGCACTGGTAAAGAGCGTGCGTTTGTGTGTATGTGTGTATGTGTGTGTGTGTGTATGTGTGTGTGTGTGTGTGTGTGTGTGTGTGCAGGAAGAAAGTAACCGTTAGGAGGTCCGTGGTCGTGGGAAGTGAGGGGAGGTATCTTGGAGGAATGTTTACCAATTATTCCTCCTGGAAAATAAATCCAGATATATCCTCAACTGTTACAAAAACAGTATATAACTTATGGTACAAAACAGTCTAATATATGTTTCCAGCACAGAGGGCTTCAAGAACCTTATCAAAGAAACAAAAGAAATAAAATACGATGAGGTTTTCGGCCATACGATTCAAATTATGAAAGTACCGACATGATAGCATGTTTACTCTTCTTTTGAATTGATACAAAGAAAAAAGGGTAGGTGGATTTTGAAAATCAGAAATACTCGTAGCAAGTTTATTGGTAATCACTGATGAGTGATTACCAAAACCTTTAAGAATAGAGATTACATAGACTATTCCTTCTAAGGATGAAATTAGCATTCGTAATCACTAATGAATAAGATAACCCCCGCAAAAGGAACTGCCTTGTCGTGGCGCGGGGGCTTGAACTCCCTCCTCGGACGAGCCTGCTCTGGATCTGGCCAGTCTCTTGTGGCGAAGCCTCGGCTGGTAAGGTTAGATCAGATTTACAAATTAGAGACTATAGTAACTATATGTAAGCACTAACCAATAAAGTTTAGATTAGATATATCTTCTGCAGTTGACCTTATCGTCGCCAATCATTAATGAACAAGGTATTCTGACTTTTTTATTTATTTATTTATTTTTTTTTATCAGACTTTATAGTCATAATCACATTAGTGGACGAAACACAAATTCCACGTGAATTAAAATCCCATTTTTTTCGAAACTCAAAATCCACTCTTGAATTCCCTGCCAACTGTCACGGAGCAAACGAAGAAAAACAATTTAGAGAACAAAGACAACATTCTGAACAAGGACACTCACTACCAGTCATGGCCGTCTCGAATTCTAGAGTTAAGTGAAACTCGTGGCGAGGAAAAAAACAAACAAATATTCTCAGATACAGAGACTCTATTGCAAGAGGTTAACACATCACAAAAGAAAAGAAAAAAAAAAAAAAATGTATTCCAAGTCCAAACTAAATAATGTTAAGCGAAATATATCAAAACATTATTTATACAATCTCCAACATTCTCCGCACACCCTGCACTTTTTCAATGCAAAAGCAGCAGAATTCTTTATGTAAATTCCTTTATGAATCATTTACGAATTATTAGATCAACAAAAAGGGGCCAAAACCATCTTACTATTACGGAAAAGCGGACGGATGTGGATTGGGTGTGGGTGTGGATGTGGATGTAGATGTGGATGTAGATGCGGATGTTGATACGGATGCGGATGTGGATTGGGTGTGGATGTGGATGTAGATGTGAATGTGGATGTTGATACGGATGTGAATGCGGATGCGGATGTGGATGCATATGTGGTTGTGGATGTAGATGTGGATTTGGGTGCGGATGTTGATACGGATGTGAATGCGGATGCGGATGTGGATGCATATGTGGTTGTGGATGTAGATGTGGATGCGGATGTGGATTGGATGTGGATGTGGATGGAAATCTGCCGTTTTTAAAATTTTATACAGGATCTACTCGCAGGAATTCACCGGAAAATAAAAATATTTTCCCAATATTTACACAGTATTCAAAGGTAGTCATGAAGAAGTCTTAGAATAACTGGGTCTTTAGTATTCTCAATGACCTGGAATTGATTGTCGTATACAATAAGTAGATTCTCCTTTCGAAGACAAACAATGAAATGCAACGAATCATCTTTTATCCTCAAATAAAGTGAAATGACATAATAAACATAAACACGACTTACAGCATTGTCGGAAGGTGGGAGGGCCCCATGACGGCGACGCAGCTAAACAAAACAGGGGATACCATTCTGTTTTTTTTTTTTTTTTCTTTTTTTATTCTTTGCATCTGGAGAAAGCTTTCTTGGCAGTCATTTTGAAATACTTTGAGGGCGTATATGCATGGCTGTTCCGGTTCGGCTCGCGGTTTGGCCTTGGTCTGAATGATGTACTTGCTTACTGCAGAAGATTTTTTTTTGGTTCGAGAATCAAAACAAAACCGAAAGAGAAAAAAAGGGGGCTGATAAATGGGTAGATACAAAGAAAGAGGAAGAGAAAGAGAGAGAGAGACTGAACATTACCTTGGGATTCATTCCTTTATCTCTTTATTTGTTTTGGTCAATTTCCTCCTCCTATTCGTAGGTTCTTTAGTAGTAGCGGTAGAATGGTAATTATCACTGTTTTTATTGGTATTTCACTACCAGAAGTATTATTAATCAGATCATTAGTTTTATTGCCATTATCATAATTGTCGTTTCAATAGTTCTCCTTACTCCCTCCCTCCCATTCCTTCACTTCCAATTCCTCCCTCTTCCCTCCCCTTTCTCGCTTTGCATTCCTTCCTCTTCCGTTCCGACGTTTCTCCTTTCCCCCTCCATCCGATCATGCCTCCTTCCCTCACCCTCTTTCCCTCCTCTCCGCTCCCTTCCACTTCCCTTCCCTCCTTTCTCAATCAGCGATCGAATATATTTTGACACGTGGTCTCTCAAAGATAAACAAACAGTTGCCGCGTACTATATTATTACATATACATTAATGTTGCTGCAGGCGGTAACACGACTCACGACAGTGCAAGTTCTGAGATTGCCTTCTAAATAGATATTTAACTGATATCAAGGCACATGTCTCAGCTAACGAAGGTCAAAGAAGCACCCGTAGCAAGGCTGCCAATACAAACCATTGTGCTTGCTGAGAACATGACTTAGGTAAGAATATCATCTTTCTAAGCACAATACTCTGAGAACTGTCCTGTGTTATGCCGACTTGCAATTTTTTATACAAAAGTATAGCCTATGATATAAACAGCATATTTTGACATTGACTTTAAACGCTGTGAAAGGAGGCTGGATGTATAAGAGGAGTGAGGCTAAGGTCGGGGATGGCACAAGGGGTAGAGATATGAGTGTATGCTTGGTTTAGGGTAAGAACAACGATCATTTTTCTAGCTCTTTACTCGTACTCGTTGCACAGAATTAATCTTAAAAAGAGAGCTGCCCTTTCTTCGGGAAGCAAAATGTTGCTTTATAATCAACTTTATAACAGAGGTCTTACGATATTTAGAAACATGTAAAGGATTCATGTTGAACAAGTTTGTTTATAAACACGTGTATAGTATTTACACATATCTCTTTATTCATTTATTTGTAGAAGAATCTGTACGTGCGTGTATGGGTGATATGCATGCATCTAATTCATTTGTCTATAGAATAATATAATTCATACAAATCAGTGCACTGAATATAATGTAATATATTTTCTCTTCTTACTTTTTTTTTCTTTTATCTCTTCTCAATTCATCTTCTGTCATCAATATATCATAAATACTAAATTCACCACCAGTAAAAGAAACAAACCCGGTACCAAGGAGTCGGCAGCAGATGGATCACCCTTTGTAATGATGTCTTTAATCCACCTGCTAAAGTGGGCTACATTGGCGTGCCCTTGTGGGTCCCTTGGCGAGCACCCCGACGCGACGCCACAAAGGAGGCAACCCCGAAGAGCTGTCTTTTATAAATCGCTGGGGAAGGAGAAGGAAGGGGTCAGTTAGTGTCATGATTGGTAGTGTTACTGAGAGACAAAGGCAGGGACGTAAATCACCACCGCTCGTATAAGCGAATTAAATCTCTTATTATAATGCTATTTACAGACAATCAGAGAGGGCGTGGGAAAGCGACTGAGAGGTGGAGGGGAGGTGGAGGGGAAGGGGTGGGGGAGGGGGCTGAACGGATTGAGATGAGATTTTTTGTTGTATTTAGTGACTTTAAAGCACACACACACACACACACACACACACACACACACACACACACACACACACACAAACACACACACACACACACACACACACATATACACACACACACACACACACACACACACACACACACACACACACACACACACACACACACACACACACACACACACACACACACACACACACACACACACACACACGTATACATACACATTTTATTTTTTCATAAGATAATATTCCAATGTACTTATACTGACATAAACATAAGCACGCAGAAACACATCCAGAAAAACAAGATCGTAACTTACCGTTAATTTCTACGCTGCCCACTAGCTTTATGACAGCTATATCACTCATATAACCACGCCCTAGACTATAGTCGGGATGTATGTAGGTATCCTTCACGCCCACGACCTGTTAAGTGTCTTCCTGCTCACCTAAATTGTGGGCGCCAAGAATAACATCATATTTTGCTTTCTTTCTGTAAAAAAAAGACAATAGCGTATAAAAGAATAAATAAATGAATAAAAAAATAAAAAAAAAAACAGACGAAGAAGAAAAATAAAGACTACTTTTTAGCATGTCACTCTGAAACACTGCCAATGGCGCTTATAAAAATGCCAATAGATTTTGCAATGTGTTAAATTTCACACTTTAAGGATTAAATTACACAAATATATCTCACCTGTCCACGCAATGGGCGGCTGTCAACACCATCATATCACTTATCAAAGAACCTCCGCAGAAGATTTTCCCGTTTTGCCTGATGGCAGCCTGGTGGGCGTGAGGGTGGGCGTGAGGGTGGGCGTGAGGGTGGGCTATGCGGCCTCCTATGATGCGTGACTCCACTGCAAGATGCAAGATCAGATGGTACTAATCTTAAGTGAGGGTTTTAGTCTATGTGATCATCATGGTGGGGAAAGTAGACAAAATCTATGGCAGGTGAGGTATTATTATCAGGCTAGTAGAAGTGTGTGTGTGTGTGTGTGTGTGTGTGTGTGTGTGTGTGTGTGTGTGTGTGTGTGTGTGTGTGTGTGTGTGTGTGTGTGTGCGCGTGTATGTGTGTGTGTGTGTATGTGTGTGTGTGTGTGTGTGTGTGTTTGTGTGTGTGCGTGTGTGTGTGTATGTGTGTGTGTGTGTGTGCGTGTGTGTGTGTGTGCGTGTGTGGGTGCAAGCGGTTGTGATTGCTGGTAGATACAAACCAGCAGAGGCTCCGAAGGGTTGGACGTTGGTCAGAGGTAGCCCGGACGAAGCGTTTGACAGATTTGCCTTCTGGAAAAAAAACAAAAAACAAAAAAACAGTCACGTCATTAATACAAGGAGTTAAAAGCATAAAATAAGTAAACAAGAATCATAACAAGGAAAGCCCAGTAATCGCAACTGAAATAAGACGATTAAGAACAGATTGATCATTTGCATATTGCACTGAAAAATGTAAATAGCATTTGATTTCGAACTAATTATTGTAAACTGATTAAGATTTTGTGAATATGAAGGTATATATAAATGTAGCGTGGATGGAGGCAGGCCAAGAGGATGGATTTTTAAGCGAATAATAATAATAATAATAATAAAAAAATCATTATAAATCACTTTGTGTATATTTTCCAAGATTTACACACTTATATAAAGATCATCATGAAACCGTGTTGGAAAAAAGTAGGACTTTAGAATTTTCAATGAGCCAAGATTAAATGTCATTCATAACATTTAAATCAAACTCTCCTAATAATAACATCCAGACAGAATTACACACCAATAACCAAAAAGTTGCAATACTCTGAAGAACATTTCAACACGAGATGAAAGTGACATAATCAAGAAAAAAAAAAAAAAAAAAAAAACACATTTCACTTACGTCATCACCGGGAGCTGAGAGCACCCCGACGAAGGCGACGCAACAGAGGAAATGCCAAGGCGATCATTCCGCCGGCTCTCGTATCCACCTTATGAGGGTAACGGACGCCCTTGGAAGGTTCAGAGAGATTTGCGAGGCCGTAGCTTCGCCCGGGCTATATAGGCACGAGGCGGAAGGTGGAGTTTTTTTTTTTTTTTTTTTTTTTTAGCGGTTGTTGTTTTGAAATACATCGAATGCACAAAAGCATGGATGATCCGGAGAGGTAGAGAAGGGGATGGGCGTGTTTGGCCTTCGACCCTTGGCAACTTCAGACTTGCAAACATAAGGAATGATGCAGTTGTAATTTTGTATCTAAATATTTGTACTTGGGGCAAGGAAAACAACAACAACAACATTAGGAGGCAGAGAGAGAGAGAGAGAAAGAGAGAGAGAGAGAGAGAGAGAGAGAGAGAGAGAGAGAGAGAGAGAGAGAGAGAGAGAGACTTTTTTGACTTTGACGAGTTTATTGAGACAAGTGATTACGTACATCTCAAAAGGATGAGGTAACATAGGTTATCCTCACCCCAATCTTAGTCCCTCTTTGGGCTCACATATATTTTACAAAACCTTACAGCTATGTCAACATGTTGAAATATATACAGAGCAAAAGACGGGTCAATCACAAGCATACACAATTAAATGTTTACATATCAGGAGAACGATATAACAGTATGGATTATCACCCTCAGCATGCAAGGTCCTCTCCTAAGGTCACATGATTACATACTTGAAATATGTGGCGCACATATATGTTAATAATATATATGTATGCTTCCGGAGGAAAGAATTTATCAGAAAGTCAAGAAGTCTGTTTGTATTTAACAGGATGATGTATCATAAATGATATTCATTCACATCTCAATAAAATCCTACTTGGGCTATCGTAGTCTCGGCAGAAGGGAAGTCACAATCGGGTATACACTGTTGTCAACTACAATTATGTGGTCGATGCGAAGTGTTTATACTTCTTTAAAATTTGTATTACCTGGCCATTTCTAAGCATCCATACAGCTTGTTCGGGGAGTCCAGCTATCTCTGAGTTTCTGTAAATCTGAAGCATGGGACACTGTAAGATATAGTGTACTAAGGTGTGTGACCTTGGTGACCTACACACCCTGCATTTTTTTTCCTGTTCACCTGTCGGGACACCTAACTCCCAGTAGTATTTATACCCTAACCTAATTCTCATGTGCACAGAGTCTTTCCACTTGCTCTTGCCCCTCCCATAAGCGAAGTCTGTGTTCATCGCTAGATGCATATAGTGTTGCAAAGTTTCGCTCGTTTCAATCAATTCGCCTTTCTTAATCTCATCATAGTCTAACTGCATCCTCTTGATATTGCTCCTTGCCTGCTTAAGAGTCCGAGCACTTTGTATGTCCACCTCACATTTTTTAGCTGCCTCCTTCGCTACCTCATCTACAGCCTCATTAAGGGTGATACCGACATGCGATGGGATCCAGACGAATGTAATCTCACGTCCCTGGCCTCGTAGCCTATGAGCAATCAATCGGCACTCGTTAATAATGTGCTCAAACACAGGGTCCCTGCTGTTAAGAGAGTCCAGCGCTCCCCTACTATCCACAAAAAAGAAAGCATCTTTATTAATAATTTCAATTTTTTTAAGTGCTGTCAATATTGCCCATAACTCAGCCTGTGTTGACGATATATGATTACTCAGTCTTATCCCACTGCTTGTGGTGACCACGCCACTTGCAGTGAACTGTCTGATGATAACCCCACATCCTGCTCTGCCATCTTTCAAAACTGACCCATCGCAGTAGACATGAGCAATATCAAGGCGTGTTAGACTCTTTATTTTATGACCATATCTTGATTTAAGTTGACCAGGTTCATAAAGCCTCTTATTCATAAGGAGGGGATCGACATCTACATTAATCGTCTGATCCTCCCATGGTGGCACTTTGGCGGATGCTTGAAACGATTGGCAAAAGTTTTGCAAGCCATAAAATTCTATATCATTATTAAGCGCCTTCATATATCCTCGTTTGCCCTGTCTATAAAAGGTCCTTATGTTGTCAAAACCGCTGACCATATCTCTCACTAATTTCTTTCCACTGTTCCCTCTCATGAGCCTAACGGCTGCTATGACATTAATCTCGCTTACTCTCTGTGCAATGCTTTGCAATCCTGTCTCTGTTCTCATTATGTCTATCCTAGCATTCTTTTGACACCCGAGGATAATACGCATAGCTTCATTCTGCATGGTTTCAAGCCTTCGGAGCCTCCCCTGACAAGCTATAGAAAGTGCTGGTGCTGCATAATCCACCAGAGCTCTTACTGTACTAATGTAGACTAGCCTCAGCAGAGGCACCCCGGCTCCTATCCCGCGACAAGCAAGTGCCCTGAGCGGCCGCAGTCGAGCCTTGCACTGTGTTAGTACGTGATTTACTTCAGCATCCTTGCTTGAGGCAGTGAAGCCAATGTACATACCCAGATATTTATATGTTGACACCTTCTCCACTGTTTTGTTGTTTAGAGTAAGTGGCACGTTGCCTCTTTGTTTACTCTGAAATTTGGTCTTTTCTTCATTTATAACCAGCCCCAATGTTTGAGCAAGACTAGTAAATCTGTCCAGCGCTGTTTGTAAATGGCGATGAGTGGTCCCTTGTATCAATATATCATCTGCATATAAGATTGGCTGAACGCCCTTAGGGTATTCCTCTGATGCTATCCTGTTCATTAGTACATTAAAGAGCATTGGGCTTAAAACACCCCCCTGTGGAGTACCTAGCTCAAAACGTTTCTCCTCTGAGAAACAGCCTTGAAACCATACGCAAGCTTTCCTATCTGTCAGATAGTCACCAATCCATCTCAGCAACTTTCCTGTTACACCCAGTCTTGTCAATTCATACAGAATGACCTCCCCATTAGCTTTATCAAAGGCTCCCTGTAAATCTATAAAGACTCGACACTTTTCTGCATCATTAGATAAACACTGAATTACACAGTCTGATGTTCCCTTTCCCTTCATAAAGCCGTACAAATTAGAAGACAATTTATCTTCAATCATGTACATTAGTCTATTTAATAATATTCGCTCCATCATTTTACATATACAGGAAGTCAGAGATACAGGTCTATAACCGCCAGCTGATTTTGGAATAGGTATTATAATAGCTTTCTTCCAGGCCTTCGGTAATCTACCCTCCGCGTAGCTCATGTTAAATAGGTCAATGAGAGGGCTGTTCGTCATGCTTGCTAATAAGTTGAGAATATCATATGTCACTCCATCTTCCCCTGGCGAAGTGCTTTTCCCTCTTTTAACAGCATTTAGAAGTTCGTGTTTTGTTATTGGCTGACAAGATACTGCAGTGATGTTTGCGGATGAAACAACCTGTCCGATTCTTTCGGCTTCCCATGCAAACAAAGCGTCACGAGTGCTCTGTGGTAATGAAACCAGAGAAGATGCCTTTGCCCATTTCTCAATATGTTTGTTTGCCTCCTCCTCTGGGTTTGGGTGACCGATGAGGTTATTTGTTTTTCCCCTTACCTTGTTTACATGGTACCATATGTCTTTGAGACTTTTACATTCCTCAATATTTTGTGCGAACTCTGACCAATACTTTTCTCTTACTTCCCTTCTTTTCTCCCCACACATCTTTGATATGTTAAGTAGTATGTCCTTATCTTCTTCCCGCCTGCCTCTCTTAGCCCATTCCCTGTGTGCCATCCTTAACATTTGTGTCCACCCTTTAAGTGTCTTATCACTGCAGTATCTGTTTTTCCGTGCTCCGTGTTTCTTCTCCTTTCTGTGTGACTTAGCCTTTGTAGGTAAACATCTTTCTATCGCACTTAACAAATCCTCGCTGAACCTATCTAAACTTAGGGGTGTGTAATCTCTGTACCAGCCCTCCATATTGTAAATAAACAATTCTCTGTCGCTTGTGTCTACGACAAGCCTTTTTCTTTTGAATTTAACTTGTTTTTTACCTAAAGCTAACTTAATATACAAGGCGAAATGATCACTAAGTAGTTCACTTACTATTTCACATTCTCCTTGAATCCCCTGACCGCCAAGCAGACAGGCATAATCAAGTCGTCCACCCTTGATGTGTGTCGCCTCTTTACTACCCAGCAAGCATGCATCAGGCCTATCTTTGAGAAATTGATAAAATCTGATGCCGTTATCATTGATTTTACCTATCTCCTCTAATTGTGGGTGCCTAGCATTAAAGTCACCCACTATCAGAGTCGAGTCAGAGTACATGCAATCTGGTAGGTACCTGAGATCAAAGCATCTCCCAGAGATGTATACATTTGCAATATATACTTCACCTTCTTGTAAATACAGCTTCACACATACACTTTCAATACCTTTATTTCTGCACGGTATCTCTAGCAGTTCAGAAGGTATTGCACTTTTCACGTAAGTAGACACTCCCCGTGTCCGGTCTCCGGAATTAAGATGATATGCTCTATAACCATTGAGTTTAAGAGTGTCACCTTTTGTGTCCCTAGTTTCCTGGAGACAAATTACGTCTATGTCATTTTTCAACACGAAATAGTGGACGTCTGTTACTCTAGTAAGTAAACTACTCACATTCCACGACATTATCTTAATACTCCCACACTCCATCAGACCTTTATGGTTTCCTTATATTTGGCAAACAGTTCCTGGATGTTTGCCCACTCTCCCTGAACTAACTCCCACTTTCTAAGAAGTTTATCCTTTTCAGCGTCTTTGCACTTAAGTAACAATGACCTGAAGGTCGTTGATGTTGTTCCTTCCACTACACTCGGAATTATTTTCCTTTCTTTTCCCTTGATCGTAATTTTACTTTCTGTGTTTTTCTCAGCCACTAAAACACTGTTGTCTTTCTTTGGGATATCTTGCTCGGGAGCTTCTTCCTCAGCCTCCACTCCCTTTTTCATGTCTGTAACAGCACTATCCATCACTATCGCAATCTTTTTTTCAATTGCATCCATCCTCTGCATTAATGTATGCAACATTCCAGCAATTGCAGATATCTCTTTTACTGGAGAATCTGCATCACTGTCTCTCGTCGTTTCCTGGGCTGCAGTGTCTTCTGTCGTCTGGCCATTGATTTGTT
>NW_028234438.1:21432331-21434831 GCF_977035675.1 Penaeus japonicus
TATTTAATGGTATTTTCGGGTGTCAATTCTGTAAATTCGATACTACTGTTATGGCTTTAGTGTTTCTGGCCACGATTTTGTGTTTATCGAATCTGGATTTGTGTTTATGTTTAACGATGGCGGTCAGGGAAGGTCCACAGAAGCGGATTTTGAGCGTCAAATTAGATAAATAGTAATGATACTAGATAAATGAAAATAATGTAAAAGAAAACAAAAATAGATGAAATAGTTAAACGAATATTTCTAAGTGTCGCTAGACCTCTGCTACAAGGTTAATCAAAGAGCAAAAATTCCCTTTCTGAAGGAACAGCTATCATTCTAAGACTACTTTGTAAGATACGTACCAGTAAAGAATAAAAAAAAAAAAAATAAAATAAAAATCTGCATCCAATGTTCTCATCCTAAATCAAACATACACCCATACCTACACCCGCTGTATCAGCCCCTCCCTCACCCACTCCCTCCCTCACCCACTCCCTCCCTCACGCTCCCTCCCTCACCCACTCCCTCCCTCACACTCCCTCCAATATACCTCCTTCACCCTCCCCCGCAGCCCTTCACCATGTTTAGAATAAACATGCATCTATAATTACCCAAATAACCAGGCACAGAGCCAAACTAAGGACACAACATAATCTGCAATGAATAAGGATAGTATTGTTTGCCTAGCTAGAGCTGCCCCTAATCCTTCGTTAGCGGAGGAACTTTCAGAGTTTGCACATCAGGAAGCTCCGCCGTCAAAGGATGTGTTATCGGGAGGGAGGAGGACGAAAGGGGAAGGGAGTGGAGAGGAAGGAAAGAAGGTGGGGAGGGGGAAGAGAGGAGGACGGAGATAAAAAGGAAGGAAAGAAGGTGGCGAGGGGGAAGAGAGGAGGACGGAGATAAAAAGGAAGGAAAGAAGGCGGCGAGGGGGAGGAGAGGAGGACGGAGATAAAAAGGAAGGAAAGAAGGTGGCGAGGGGGAGGAGAGGAGGACGGAGATAAAGAGGAAGGAAAGAAGGTGGGGAGGGGAAAGAGAGGAGGACAGAGATAAAAAGGAAGGATTGTAAAGCTGGAGATTGGAAGGAAGGAGAGGGAAGTGATGGGATGAGAGAAGGGAATAGGAAGGAAGGGGATGAGCAAGGGAGGGGAGGAAAGGGATAAGAAAGGGAGGGGAGGAAAGGGATGAGAAAGAGAGGGAAAAGGAATAGGGGTAGCTGTTGAAACGACACCGGCAATAATAATATTGACAATAACACCAATAACATTATTCATAATAATCCTACCAGAAATAGTGTATCACGAGAAACAAGGTTAATTACCATTTTATTGCTACTATTAAGACAATATTGTCAATGATAAGGCTAATTATCATAATATCAGTAATCACAATAATGATTATAATAGTAATAGTGATAATGAAAATGATAATAACTATATAAATAACATTTATAATTATAGATATTACTATCATTAGGCTCATTGGTAATTGTCCTGAAGGCATGAAGTTCAAAAGGAAGTTAGTTGATGACAACATGAAAGCAACAAATGCATGGGCAGTTTCTAAGGAACTTGGAAAGTGAAAAGTACAGTAAAAGGATAGGCAACGGTGAAAATTATCAACAGATTTGAAAAAGCTGGTGAAAGAGTTTGGGACCAGATAGCATTTGGTGAAATCTGGGGTAAATCTGTTTAAAAGGTACTTCGAAATCTGAGATCATAAGTGATTACGAACGTTGGAATTATATACACAATCAGCGAAAAAGAAAAAAAAAGAAAAAAAAGGAAAAAATAATACTGTCTGCCCATGATAATGATAATGATGATATTAAGGATGATAGAAATTACAACAATACTAACATGATTTATCAATACGTTCTTTGAAAAGCTGAGAAAAATTGCTTTCATTCTCGTCTTTCAATCGTTTTGAATCGTATTTCTCCTCGAGAACTCGTGTTTTAACTTTCAGTTGCGCATTTATGGCATTTCCTTGATATCTCTGTGTATGAAATGTATGCGTTTCTTCCTTATATCACTGGCTATATAGTATGTTTATAATGATCAGTGATAGGACTGAATTCATTTCCAGGATGCAAATTAGGTGAGGTTCTTTTCCTGGATACTCCTCCTCATGTTCCCTGTCTCTGGACCTCCTCCTGGTTAGTTTCTCTTTCTCACATAAACTCTTCACTAGTATATCATCTCTAGTAATGCCAAAGCTGTCATACGTTATGCCATGAAGGCGACACACGCTGGAATCCGTAATTAAACTCAACGAAATGACCTTGCCTTTTCCAGTGGCACCATGCATCACAAATGGTCGAGCAGCCGAGCCCTACAAGCCGCCATCTCATATAACGGATATTTCGTCTGTGGAGGTTCTATGATAAGTCACCACGTCACCACGTGATGTGCACGTGGTGACAGCCGCACATTACGTGGAGAAGTGAGATACATTCATACTGATCAGTCCATCATGTGTAAAATTAAGATATATGACGAAGATGTTTTGATGACATTTT
>NW_028234438.1:21442331-21444831 GCF_977035675.1 Penaeus japonicus
TTTAGATAAACAATCTTATGTGTCAGTAGTATTTTTACTTCTCATTAAAACACAAATAAACAGGCTAAAACATTCCCGATATTACTTACTGTGGGAGCCATTATTGACACCACACAGCGTAGGCAGGGGAGTGGAGCTCTCGGCGTAAAACTGGTCGTACTTACAGTCCCCCCAATACGGTGGCTGCAGCTGAAAATCTTCGAAGTCCAACCTTGAAAAAGGAAAACGGGGTAATGGGGTAAATCATTTGTTCTCGTTTTCTTTTCCCTTTTCGTTGGATATTCAACTTCATATTCTCTCTCTTTTTTCTCAATCTCTCTCTCTCTCTCTCTCTCTCTCTCTCTCTCTTTCTCTCTCTCTCTCTCTCTCAATCTCTCTCTCTCTTTCTCTCTCTCTCTCTCTCTCTCTCTCTCTCTCTCTCTCTCTCTCTCTCTCTCTCTCTCTCTCTCTCTCTCTCTCTCTCTCTCTCTCTCTCTCTCTCTCTCTCTCTATCTCTCTCAATCCATTTATCTATTCATCTATCTCTCTCATTATCTTCCGCTCTCCTCCCACATTTCCCTCTGAACCTCTTCCACTGTCTCCCTCCCCTCACTCTCGTCCCTTTCCCTTCTTCTCCCTCTTTTGCTCCCACCGTCTCACCCTCACCCTCTTCTACCTTTACGTTCTCTTCGGCTTCCCTATTTCCTTCTTCCTCCCCCTCTTTTCTCTTCCATCTCCCTTTCCTTCTCCCCCCCTCTCTCTCTCTAAAGACTTTCCCAATCTCCCTCTCCCCTCTACCGCCTTTCTGTCTACTCTCCTACTTCCCTTCACTATTTTCTTGTCTTTATTCTTCCCCTTCCCTCCCCCTCCTTCCACTCTCTACTTGTTTTTTTCCCCATACCCTTTCTCCTCTCTCTCCTACACTTCCTTCCAATATTCCCCTCTTTTCCTCTTTATCTCCCTCCTCCTCCTCCTCTCCTTCCGTTCCTTCCCATCTATCCATCTTTACCTCCTTCTCTCCCTCCTCTCCTCTTCCCTCGTTCCTCCTCCTCCCCTAACTTCCCTCCCTCTTCTGACCATCTCCCCCTCCTTCTTCCCTTCTTCCCCCTCCCTCTCTTTTCCACCCTTTCTCCCTACCATCCTCTTTCCATCTCTTTTCCTCCCTTTCTCCCTACCGCCCCCTCTTTCCATCTCTTTTCCTCCCTCCCTCCTTCCCTGCCCTCCCTCCCTCCCTCCCTCCCCTCCTGACCTCCTGACCTCAGCTGGCAGATGGGCGACTCGCATCCGTGGTCGACCGTGACCGAGCATTCCATCGAGTCATTCCCAACTGGCAGCGGGTATTCGGGCGAGATGAAGGTGAACTCGAGGGCGGAGGTTTCGACGCCACATGATAGGGATTCTGGGGATGGGAGGATGAGTCATGGGGAGGTATGGTGAGTCATGGCGAGATTATGGTGAGTCGCAGTGAGTTTGAGCCACGGTTTTTCACAGGGGAGGATTGAGACTGTGATTGATGGTGGTGGTGAGTTTTTTTTAAATAATTCAGCGTGAGTAAGGAATGGGTGTGAGTCACAGGTACTCATGGTGAGAAAGAGTACCTTCCATTCTCATGAATCATGACGAATAAAGGGAATCAACTCGGGCTTTGTTGAGTCGAGATGGTGATAAAGGGCATTAAAAATAGTCATGGATTCTGGATTCTGAGTCTTCTTCCTCTCTCAATAGGATGAGTCATGAGGGTTTATTGAATCTTGATGAGGCAAAGTGAAGATGAAGAGAAAATGCTTTGCTAAAAATATATATATGATAATATGCTAAGATAAGTAAAACAGAAATTGGTTGACACGATTAGACTTGAAGAACATAACAAATTGACGATATATATTTTCCAAATAGGCAACAGACAGTAAGAAAGAAGGAGAGAGAGAGAGAGAGAGAGAGAGAGAGAGAGAGAGAGAGAGAGAGAGAGAGAGAGAGAGAGAGAGAGAGAGAGAGAGAGAGAGAGAGAGAGAGAGAGAGGGAAAGTGAGTGAGAAAGAAAATATATGTATAGAGAAAGGTAAAGATAGATATAGAGAGATAGAGATAGATATAGAGAGACAGAAAAAGAGAGAGAGGGATAGATAGATAAATAGATAGATAGATAGAGAGATAGAGAGATAGAGATAGAGAGAGATAGATATAGAGAGACAGAAAAAGAGAGAGAGGGATAGGTAGATAAATAGATAGATAGATAGAGAGATAGAGAGATAGAGATAGAGAGAGAGAGAGCAAGAGAGAGACAAATAGAGTGAGAGAGAGAGAGAGAGAGAGAGAGAGAGAGAGAGAGAGAGAGCAAGAGAGAGACAAATAGAGTGAAAGAGAGAGAGAGAGAATCCACACACATAGAACCGTTGGAAACAAAAACAATAAAGAAGAAAAAATCTTCACTCACCTTCCTTGACGTGATAGGAAGCATTGAACCCCCTACAGGAGCCCTGGGCATTGGAGGCGAACCGAATGACGAGGATGTCACCGTCCGA
>NW_028234438.1:21452331-21459831 GCF_977035675.1 Penaeus japonicus
GGGGGGGGGAGGGGGGGGAAAGGGAAAAAGAGAAAGAGAGAGAGAGAGAGAGAGAGAGAGAGAGAGAGATAGGCAGAGAGAAAGAGAGAGAGAGAGAGATTGAGAGAGAGAGAGAGAGAGAGAGAGATAGGTAGAGAGAAAGAGAGAGAGAGAGAGAGATTGAGAGAGAAAGAAAGAGTTTATAGTTTGTGTGTTTGGGTGGTGGGTGGTATATATAACATTACATTTCTGTCTCCCTAGTATTTTGCTTCTAGTATACACCTTCTGGAGGATCTATATGATGTGATGTGATGGAATCTTATGATATGATGGAAATAAAACAACAATAATAATAATGATAATAAATCCTGGACACAACTGAACTTTATCCGGTCCCGAGGTTTCGAAGTGGGAGAATGAGGTTACCCTTTGCCACATGTACCTTGAAGTCACCCTTGAACAAGTTGTAGCACCTGTCAGTTCTATCCGAGTGTCCGGCGCTGTTCAGTCTGTCTCACTGTTCAGCTTTAGTCAGCAACTCTCCTAGTGATGGTATCGAAATAAAAAGATTCGAGGGAAGGGAGCCGGGGGAAAATTCAGCAAAGATATTTCATGGTGTTGAAAACAATCAGAAGAAAGTGTTTGAAAGCATAAGAGGTATAGAAAGAGGTAATGAAGAGATTCCGGAGGCAGAGGTTGAAGAAAAACCTTTAGTAAAAGATTTGGAGAAAAAAAAATCAAACATTATGAAGAAGTCAACTAGGCTGAGAACGTTGAGAGAACGTTGTTTTGTGTTGTAATTTTTGAAGAGGGTAAAAAAAAAGGGGGGGGGAAGAAAAGGGGAAAAAGAAAGGGGGGGAGATGAGGGGGGAAGGAGGGGGGAAAAAAGGGAGAAAAGTAGAAAAATAACGCTAACAAAAACGCTGATCTTATTCTAAAGGCAGAAAGGATAAGTCCCTGCAACCAGGAATGGCACCCCCCCCCAGAAGAAGGCAGCAGCCAAGCTTAGCAATGCTTGATAAATATCTAGCTTCTCTCGTCACCTCTTCTTGCGGTTCTCTCCAAGTTTCTTAGTTATTATAGTTTACGATAGGAAAAGCTGACCTTGCTATGAAAGAAAAGACCAAAAAAATCTAGGTTGCTGACTATAGACCTAATACGTGTTTGTCAGTTATGTGATACCTGTTTGCTGGCATAATCTGTGAGTAAATATATCACCATCTAGATACGGACGGATTTTTCACAAAAGAACAACCAGGTTGCAGAAAACAACAAACAATCACAAAAGGTCAAGTAACAACGCCATCGTGCATAACTGCAAGAGACGGCAAATCGGTCCGGCCTCGTTCTGGATTGATTGCCAGTAAGCAATTGGTACCTTGAAAATAAATCTCTGATAACATCAATATTTTTTTTTTTTTTTTTTTTTTTGAACAGTAAGAAAATTGGGGGCAGTTGGAGGATAAATTCTTGTTTTTCATGTCGTTTAATTTATGGATACCAAGAAACCATTTATAAATAGATGATTTACTAATATTTAGTAAATGTAGATAACTGGATGGAAACGGTGTGTATTTTTAGTGAGGACTTATTAAGAATAGAGTTTGGTATATGCTGAACGGTTTTACAAAGGGAACGTACCAAGATTCCGTCAGTTCAGAGGATAAAGAGGATTGATGCAGATTGAGAAGGAAAGGAAAGATCTAGGTACGAAAACAAGAAAGTTGATGAAACTGTATGGCATAGTCCACAAATTAGGTTCGTAGGATGTACCTAAAAAAGGCATAATTAAAACTTATTTGAAAAGCGAAATTCCACATAGCATATTCCTCAAAAACACAGAGTTTACAGATAAACAGACTTGGCATTGGCTGTAAAAAAGCGATCTGAATAAAGCCACGGAGGGAACTATAACAACAGCTCAAAAACAAGGACGATCAGACATAAAGAGAACGTTGAGGAGAGAAGGGCGAAATAGAAGCCTATTTAGTGTCCGAGTGGAAGAACCTTGCTCAGCCACAGCATAAAAATGGACATTACTGGCCAGGATACATGTTGGCAACTGTACAAAACACAAGGTAAAATAGTGTAAACATGTGCCACAAAGGTACTCCGGGCCAGACATCTTAGTTTTCAATAAAGGGAATAGATCTTACAAGATTATATACTTGGCCTGTTATTTCAATACTATTTATTAAAATGGAGAAATATCATGGAATAATATGGAAATCAGGAACGATCCGGAATTGTAGTGATCCTACAGTTACCACGGGGCTTTCGTATCATCTCTAGACTTGCTTAAGCGGCTGCATAAAATCAGCCAAAACATCTGCTTTTGATTCTAAGAAACGCCACGCAATTTGATGTTCAGCTGAAGCGGCCATTTTACATTTCTTAAGCTGAAATGAAAATTAAATACTAATAATAATAATGATGATGATGATGATGACAATTGTAATGATAAAAGTAATAATACAGTGCTGTAATGAAGGATGTTAGCCAGGCGAGGAATTAAAAGACTCAAGTAGAACGCTATTTCGACCGTGAATGAATGCTAAGGTGTTCAGCAGATAGACAGTCTTTCATAGGTATAATTCGATGTATCTACTGAAGTTAAAAAGATACGTAAAGCACTTCATTGATACATGATACATGCACACATTTATATATCCACACAAAGAATCACACAATCCACGTTTACACTATATATATTATATGTGTTATCTTAACATGATATCCCTGTAATTAAAAAAATGTGAGGTTGTAACATGTGACTTCATGATTAGTCACAAACATCTGCATATAACATTCCGATCATGCTGCATATCATTGTCTTCAACGTATTGCAAGATAAAGTATTGCAGGATACTTCCAGCGGCAAAAAAGTCTTATCCTCCATGGCAATTTTTATGTATCACTTTGAATTGTATCTCTTTTCCAATTTTTAGTCCATATGTGGTTTTGTGACAATGACCTCTTGATGACTTGCATTGTATTTGTTCATACAACTCTAGACATAATATTGTATTCAGATTAAAGTCCTTGGATTCCTTGTTGTAAAATTTCAATGGTATGATGATAATACAAAATGTCATGTCACTGTTTATCCCATGACACCAAATAACAGCTTCATTCATTCACACCTCCATCTCTCGGCCATAAGAAATTCCTTCGTATCTGCTCCCTTGACTTTTGGACAGAAGCCAACCTTTAATCTTCTAACGTATATAATGGATACCCACGGGTTGTAGTCCTGACTGAAAAGTTTGCTTGTCAAGGTCTCATGCAAAAGGCAAATTTATTACTGTTGCACAGGAAAAAGTAAATCATATAAATGCATGACTTATTTTCAATTTCTTTCCCTTGTTTCTAGCCAGATAAACTAACGGCAATGACATCATAACTTATTTAAAGAGGAATAAAAAAAATAGCTTAGGCTAGGGTCTGAAAAAGAAAAAAGAAAAATGTGTCTTGTAACTATTTCATAGATGAAAAGAAATTCATGTGTGGGAATCTACAGGAAATACCAGGCATCACGTAGGCATAGGGACGCACACAGAAATTGAGCTCGGAATGCCTGAGTCTTCATAGTCGAAATTAGCGTGAGAAGATCCGTTTCGGATATAGCCTCCATGGTTAATGGGCCAAAGTATATTTCTGTATATTTTCATTTCATCCTTTCATTTGATGTTTGAAGCTATGTATAAAGGAAAATGCTGTGATGCATACTGTGAGCGATTAAGGTTAATACCTGTAAAATATAGTAATTGTAACCACACACCAATATATTGATATCTTCATATTGAAAGATTTACAAAATATTTTCCTTCGTCTTCTTTGACTAGATTTAAACAGATAATGATGTATTAAAGGTAAGAATTTCATAATTTAAGATTATTTACCATATGCAATTCTGATTTTTATTTGTGTCTACACTTATACTCTATAGCTTATATGACACTGAAGATTTCATCAATGAAAAATGTTAGAGGAGCCCCTGTTTTCTAAAGTGAACCACTACCCTTCTGAAAATCTGAGCACGTCCCTGTATAAAAATGCACGTTTTCAGTGCAAAACCAAGACCTCCAGCTGACTCGGAGGTCCCTTGGTTGCTCCGCTGCAAGTGTCCAT
The DNA here is from genome assembly GCF_977035675.1 of Penaeus japonicus. Classification (NCBI taxonomy): domain Eukaryota; kingdom Metazoa; phylum Arthropoda; class Malacostraca; order Decapoda; family Penaeidae; genus Penaeus; species Penaeus japonicus. The sequence goes on from NW_028234438.1 coordinate 21,456,442, forward strand.
GAAAGAATCTCATGACCCTCCTCCCTACCTATGAATAGCCAGGCCCCTGTCAGCCCCTTTTATTCAGCTCATCACATGTCTTTACAATCAATTACTAATTTCGTCTCCATAACTACAACAGTTCCTATCGACGTTCACCCTAAATAACATCCTAATACAACCGGATACCACTCTCCCTGTTCACTTCCTTTAATCACACTAATTACTAATGACGATCTCCCTGAAACCAATCCTTCCCTTTTCTGAAGTCCAGCGAATCCTAGTGAAGATTTCCTCCATCGCCGTCGTAGGAGTCCTTGCACTCCCTGATGGCTCTCTTGCCCTTCGGAACGTCGTCCGGGAAGGCCTCTCGAGGTGGCACGAGCGAAAACATCGTGATGTTACGAGCATACTGCTTCGATTGGCGGAACTTCTCGTCCGTCCCGTGCAGCCGGTCGAGGATCCCCAACACGCCGTAGCACTGGTTGAATCTGCAAGTGGTCAAGTGGTTAGAGAGCATTCCTGGCATTTCATCACGATTATTAGAGTGGGAGGCCGTAGCCAAAGCTTGTTCAAAGGTATAAGGAATTGAGGGATAAAGTGTGCTCCTTGAAAGTTTTATTTTCAAGGGAAATGACATGATGATTTCAAATATGTTCAATCTTATGGATAAGTATTTCTTGGGATATGATACGGTGTCTGATTATCCATCAGAGGCTACTGGCTAGACCTCATACTCCATTTCTTTACGGAGGCAAAGATGCACTTGACATGATGGCGATTTGTTGCATCCATCTAGTCATAGGCAACCGAAGATGACCAAAGATGAGTTACAAAAAAGTACTAAACCGTAGATCGTTTTCAAAATTGTTAAAGAGAAGGATGTTCAAGAATATGGAGAACGAGTTAAGGATGGTAAGAAAGTAGAATAGAAGAGACCCATGCAGTAAGAACAATGCGGATTAGAACGAGTCACCAGCATGCTTTGAGGAGAAGGAGAAAATTCGATGAAAACAAAAGAAATATATTATGAATTTTGGAGGTATGTCGACTAGGGCCCACATCTTAGGCGAAAGAAGCTTGCTGGAGCACATGCCGAGATGTGCAAAGGGAAGGCCAGAGAAGTCCCAGGATCCCAAGAAGGACGCGCGCATAAATGTCCTATGAAGTCGGCTTCAGGGTGTGGGTTTGAAGATAATCGTATTTCTCAGGAAAAATCTAAAACATAAAAGGCCTCATAGGACTGCAGGTACTAGGAGAGAGATAGGAGATTCAACATAAGGTTGGACATCAGAGGGAAGATTTTCAAGGTCTATTTAGCGATTTATACGCTTTTTTATTATTTTTTTATCGTCATCGAAGCTTTGTATCTCGATTGGAGGCATGAGTTGGTCTAATAAATATTTTATACTTTAACTATTCTAGAAATAGAAAGAGCTAAGTGAAGAGGTTATCTACCTAAGCAAGTACCCTTTGTATATCCCACATATGTGCTAATAATGTAAAAAAGATAAACATTGGTTTCCTGAACATTCATCAACAACTATAAGTAAGAAAATAACATCGACGTCCATATGACTTCATTGTTTACGTTTTCGTCTGAGCAAACGCGCCTGACTGAAAAGTTACTCCAAAGACTAACACTCTCGTTAATTCCCAAAGCCATTTCTGGGTCGGGAATTACCGCACGAGCGTTGACATAACGCGATCCCATGATTAGGAAGTCCTCAGTGCATGGCGATCGTTGCGTGTAGATTGAAAAAAGCGGTGGAAAAATTATCCCGTGTGATCAACGATATGGAGCAATGTCTTTGCGTGCGATGATCCCTTATCTAATATACAAAAGAGCTAAAGTACCGAAGTTAAAGCTCAGTCCATGCATATTGCAACTAGGCAATTGCAAATCGATCCTATTCAGTCATATCCCATCCGGAAGTTAATTAAAGATCTAGCATCGAAGGAGTGGATATAGTAGCTATATACATTCGTCCAAGAAACAAATTAACTTTAGGAAAAGGTATGCAAAAAGAGCTATAAAATGTTATAAAAGCATTTCGTACTGAAACACTACAAGCTTGCTGAAGCACATGCCGAGATGTGCAAAGGGAAGGCCAGAGAAGTCCCAGGATCCCAAGAAGGACGCGCGCATAAATGTCCTATGAAGTCGGCTTCAGGGTGTGGGTTTGAAGATAATCGTATTTCTCAGGAAAAATCTAAAACATAAAAGGCCTCATAGGACTGCAGGTACTAGGAGAGAGATAGGAGATTCAACATAAGGTTGGACATCAGAGGGAAGATTTTCAAGGTCTATTTAGCGATTTATACGCTTTTTTATTATTTTTTTATCGTCATCGAAGCTTTGTATCTCGATTGGAGGCATGAGTTGGTCTTTAAATATTCTTTACTTAACTTTTCCTAGAAAGAGCTAAGTGAAGGGGTTATCTACCTAAGCAAGTACCCTTTGTATATCCCATATCTGTGCTAATAATGTCAAAAAAATAAACACTAGTTTCCTGAACATTCATCAACAACTATAAGTAAAAAAATAACATCGACGTCCATATGACTTGATTGTTTACGTTTTCGTCTGAGCAAACCCGCGTGACTGAAAAGCTACTCCAAAGACTAACACTCTCGTTAATTCCCAAAGCCATTTCTGGGTCGGGAATTACCGCACGAGTGTTGACGATAACACGGTCCCATGATTAGGAAGTCTTCAGTGCAAGGCGATCGTTGCGTGTAGATTGAAGAAAGCGGTGAAAATTTTAACCCGTCTGATCAACGATATGGAACAATGTCTTTGCGTGCGATGATCCCTCATCTGACATACAAAGCAGCTGAAGTACCGAAGTTAAAGCTCAGTCCATGCATATTGCAACTAGGCAATTGCAAATCGATCCTATTCAGTCATATCCCATCCGGAAGTTAATTAAAGATCTAGCATCGAGTTCGGATATTGTAGCTATTTCTTCCATTCGTCCATGAACAAATTACTTTAGGAAAGGTATGAAACAAGGGATATAAAAAGTATAAAAGCATTTCGTTCTGAACACTACAAGGAAATAACTTAAAATGTCGTCATTCCCTTCGAAACAAGAACTTACTTGAGGAAATAACTTCAAACGTCGTCCTTCCCTTCGAAACAAGAACTTACTTGAGGAAATAACTTCAAACGTCGTCATTCCCTTCGAAACAAGACCTTACTTGAGGAAATAACTTCAAACGTCGTCATTCCCTTCGAAACAAGACCTTACTTGAGGAAATAACTTCAAACGTCGTCATTCCCTTCGAAACAAGAACTTACTTGAGGAAATAACTTCAAACGTCGTCATTCCCTTCGAAACAAGAACTTACTTGAGGAAATAACTTCAAACGTCGTCATTCCCTTCGAAACAAGAACTTACTTAAGGA
>NW_028234438.1:21512331-21514831 GCF_977035675.1 Penaeus japonicus
GGCGGAGAAATCAGGCGTCAGCGGTAGCGTCGTCGATTCCCGGTCTGTCGGTGTCGCTGACTGCTAATTGATATCTTATATAAGCATAATATATAATTCTCACACTCTCTCTCTTTCTCTCTCGCTCTATCTCTCACTCTCTCGCTCTCTTTCTCTGTCTCTCTCTCTGTCTCTCTCTCTCTCTCTCTGTCTCTCTCTCTCTTTCTCTCTCTTTCTCTCTCTTTCTTTAATCTCTCTCTCTCTCGCTCTCTCTCTCTGTCTCTCTCTTTCTTTAATCTCTCTCTCTCTCGCTCTCTCTCTCTGTCTCTCTCTTTCTTTCTCTCTCTCTCTCTCGCTCTCTCTCTCTCTCTTTCGTTTTCTCTCTCTCTTTTTCTCTCTCTCTGTCTCTCTCTTTCTTTCTCTCTCTCTCTGTCTGTCTCTCTCTCTGTCTTTCTCTTTCTCTCTGTCTGTCTCTCTCTTTCTCTCTCTCTCTGTGAGGGGTACTCACAAACGGTATTTTGGAAGCCAAAGTCTGGTATTCTTGACTCCTTTATTGGTGAATATCGGCACGGTTGAAATAGAAACAATTACAGGTCTCGATGGCTTCTGATGTCTTGTGTTCGCTGTTAGGCGCGTGTCTCGCGGACGAGACAGAGGTCAGACGCTCCCGGCGCCTTCGCCGAGGGCTAGAGTGGAAGTGGTCGAAGGGCGGTGGAGAAATGCCCCGGATGACCTGACGCTAGGTCGCTATGCAAGATTGCCTAGTTCGTTTTTATAGCATCATGACCACGTGGTGATCTTATGTCTCCACGTGGCTTCAACGTTGTCTCACACTCTCTCTCTTTAATCTCTCTCTCTCGCTCGCTCTCTCTCTCTCTCTCTCTCTCTCTCTCTCTCTCTTTCTTTCTTTTTTTTTAAACGTTTATTTAGATATATAATATGTTACATAGGTTAGAACCATTTGTGGTTAATTAAAACTGTCATTTTCCTTTTGCGGGTTAAAAGCCACTTAACTAAAAGAACTTATTATAAAACCCAACCTATCTTTCTTTAATTAAAGATGAACAGAGGTTAGTAACTTAAAAATAATAATAGGTAAAATCTACTAATGTTAATGCATAGTACAGGTGATGGAGTGGTGCATCACGTGGTACCATGAGTGTACAGCAGGTTTAGGGGCGTTGGTTTCGTTGACCGCCAGTGATGTGCCGCCCTCTTCGCCTGCTGTGTGTTCATTTCGGCGACATCGATGGTGGAGGTGAATGTTCCACAGTCGGGCTGCTTTATCAGAGAAGGTGCGCTGATGCTGGCTAGACCGGGACCTCGGAACATCCACCAGCAGTCGACTAGATTGTACCGTTCTCGTACTTCTCTCTCGAACGATTGGTGGAAGACGGAGGCTAAATAGATGAGGCATCTGCTGCACCTGAGCCTTGTGGAGCACTGCTAGAGCCCCGACATCGCGACGATGTTCCAGCGAGTCTGTGTAAGAGGGATTGGTAGTGTCTTGGATAAGCCCGAGGGCCCGTTTTTCTATTTTGTCCAGCCGACTGAGGTTGGTGGGCGCAGCGGAGGACCATGCCAGTGAAGCAAACCCGGGAATTGTATAGTGTGAGAATTCCCTGAGGATCCAACAGGTGTAATATGCGTCGGAGGGATGTCACTTTCAGAGAGGCTGTCCTGCAGATCCGGCTGATGTGCTTATTAAATCTTAAATTATTGTCTATGCCCACGCCAAGAATTGAAATAGAATCCTCTAGTGGAAGCGCAATACTATTCGTTGAAATTTTGCCGCTCATGACGTCTGACGCAGCCGAAGAACGGGATATAACCATTGCTTGGGTCTTGTTAGTAGCACAATTTACTTGCCATTGTGATCCCCATTCCTGGATTGCATGCAACTTTGAATTCATATAAATTGCAACGACATCATGATTTTCGCGTTTATATGAGATGGAGAGAGTGCAATCATCAGCATACGCAGAGCTTTCAGGATGTTCCATGAGCAAATCATCGATGTAGATGTTCCAGAGGATTGGGCCAAGCATGGACCCTTGTGGTACTGATGCCTCCACCGGATACTTGTGGGACGATTGACCACCGACAACTACTTGTAGTGATCTTCCAGTGAGGTAGTTATCGAATAATCCAAGAAGATTACTGATTATGCCTCTGGCTTGAAGTTTAGTGAGGAGTCCTCTGTGCCACACTCGATCGAAGGCGCCGGCGATGTCGAGTGCTATTACCAGAGTATCTTGACTGTTATCTAGTGCGTCTTGCCATTTTTTAGTGAGTAGTAATAGAAGGTCAGCAGTTGAACGGGATGATCGGAAACCAAACTGTCTGATGGAAATTAGATTGTGGTTTGCTGATACATGGCAAGAGGGAGATGGGCCGATAGTTTTCGGGATTGGCCTTAGATTGCTTCTTATGAAGAGGAATCACTCTTGCTTCCTTCCAGATGGTGGGCCAGCAATTTTCTTCAATACAAGACTGGAAGAGTGAAGATAAGGGTTGGGAT
>NW_028234438.1:21532223-21534723 GCF_977035675.1 Penaeus japonicus
CGAGGGCTGGGGAGTACATTGGTTTTGGGATTTATCTAGGGATTATGTTAGGTTTATTTATATTTATTATATTTATTTATTTATGTTTGTTATATTTATTTATATTTATTATTATTTATTTATATTTATTATATCTATTTTTATCATATTTATTGAGGGATTATATCAGGTCTATTTATATTTATTATATTTATTTATTTTATCTATTATATCTATTTATATATATTATATTTATCTATATTTATTGTATCTATTTATAATTATTTATTTATATGTATTATATCTATTTCTATTATATTTATTGAGGGATTATATTAGGTCTATTCGAGGCAGAAAGGGATTTTCTTCTGATGCTAGAGGGAGTTTTATCAGAGGATTTCAAAAGGGGATTTTATCCGAGGAGGAATGGGATTAAGACGTCATCGTGGGTAGGGATTTACCTAAGGATTTCTCAAAGAGGATTTAATCGAGGAAGAAGACGATTCTGTCCGCATCCTGGATGAGCTTTATCCAAGGATCTATCAAAAGGATTTACCCCATAACCACATTTTTTATAAGATTTACCCCAAGATTTCGAAATGGACTGACCTTACACCGAATTTTATCCAAATATTTTTTCTTTTTTCTTAAAAAAAAAAAAAAAAAAAAAAAAAAAAAAAAAAAAAAATGGGAGATATATCCGATGAACGCAAGGATTCCATTTCCTTCCTGCAACGTTGCTAAAGATCATCTTGCTTGTGTTGCAGAGGGTCCTGTTATCAACGCCGGTGTCAAAGGAATCACCCAGGATTGCATTTCTCTCTCGAGTGTGTGGTAAGGATAAAGGTATTCGTTACGCCTCGGGGTTTGTCTGGCTTGGAATGGCTTTGGGTTTCTAAGTTGTCTAAGGTGAGATGTGGGTGGGTTTCTAAGTTGTCTAAGTTGAAATGGGTTTGTGTTTCTAAGTTGTCTGGCTTGAAATAGGTTTGGGTTTTTAAGTTATCTAAGCTGAGATGTGTGCGGGTTTCTAAGTTGTCTGGCTTGAAATGGCTTTGGGTTTCTAAGTTGTCTAACTTGAAAAGTGTGTGGGTTTCTAAGTTGTCTGGGTTGAAATATGTTTGGGTTTCGAAGTTGCCTAACTTTTAAATGCGTTTAAGTTGATGGTTTTAGAGTTTTCTCGTTTGAAATACGTTTGTTTTATTTGTCTGTGTTGAAATGCGTTAAGTTGATGGTTTCGAGGCGTTTGTGTCTAAGTTAGCTGTGTTGAAATGATTAATGTTGAATATTTCTAAGTTGCGTTGATTTAGAGAGTGTGTCGTTAACGTTTCCGAACTGAATTTAGAGTGCGTTGTGATGATTTAGAAGTTAGCTAACTTGGAATACATTTAGTTAGCGATTTAGTTTGATAATTTCAATGCGTTTATATATTTTTTTTTTATCCGTTCGTTTGGTTGTATTTTGGTGGTCTAGTGGTTGATGTATAGATTAATATGATATATGATTGTGTATATATGCACATTATGTGAAAATACGATAGGTAATAAGCAATTAGATATTTATTATTAAACCTATGCCTATGAGAAGGAAATAGGACAAACTGTGGGTTTATTTTCGTGTTCGATTTCACACAGCCAATCTCTTTACTGGTTTTATGCGAGAAGCAAAACAAGAAGGAACAAATCAAGATAAAAATGCAATCTCAAACTCTTATCAGCTGATACTCCTCTCCTGGCCGCGCGCCCGCGAAACCCGCCCACACGCCCACCCGTCTCTACGGCATCACAATCGGGATCCCATTACTGACCAGACCCCCTCCCCCCTCTCCTTCCCTCATCCTCCTCTCTCCTCCCCTCCCCCCCCTATTCTTTTCTATCTTCTTCCTCACCCCCCTCGTCCCCTCTCCTTTTCTCTATATATCTCTCTTTCTCTTTTATCACCTCTCTCCTCTCTCTTTCTCTTCTCTTCTCTTCTCTTCTTTTCTCTCTCTTTCTCTTCTCTTCTCTTCTCTTCTCTCTCTTTCTCTTCTCTTCTCTTCTCTTCTCTCTCTTTCTTTCTCTCTCTCTCTCTCTCTCTCTCTCTCTCTTTCTCTCTCTATCTATCTATCTATCTATCTATCTATCTATTTATCTATCCATCGACACTATTCTCTCTCTCTTTTTTGTGCTTCCCCTACTCGCCCCTTCCTTTCTTTTCTCATCCCCCCCCCCCCCCTTTCCTTCCTCCCTTCCTCATATCCTCTCCTTTTTTCCCCTCTCTCTCCTCCCTTCTCCCCCTCCTCCCTTCCATTCCTTTCTGTCCTTCCCTTTCTCCTTCTTCCCTCCCTTCTATCTTTCAAATCACCCCTCCCTCTCCTCCTCTACTCCCCCCCACCCCACCCCCCACCCCGATCCCCTGACCTTGCATGGTGTCTGTGGCCAGGGTTACGTTTTGGCTTATCCCCTCCTGACCTCCTTATAAGGCGGAGCTAACCCTTTGCTCATTCTTTTATTTTATTTTTATTTATTTATTTTTTTTATTCCCA
>NW_028234438.1:21539723-21542223 GCF_977035675.1 Penaeus japonicus
AGAGGGACAGAGAGACAGAGACAGAGAGAGAAAGAGAGAGAGAGAGACAGACAGACAGAAAGAAAGAGAAAGAGAAAAGAAGAAAGAAAGAAACACATTTCCTGTTTACATCCTCACCTAACAAGAAAATAAGCGCCGTTAACAAAGACATAAATCTGTTCAAGATTATACGCGTTCCAACAATTTTTCATGCGCAATTATCGGCCAATTGTCGGATTGTTTGTTTGTTGTCATTGTGAATTGACGGCGCCCATTCCCCACTCCCTCACTCCCCTCCCCTTCCCTTTACCCCTCCTTCTCTCCTCCTTCTCCGTTCCTAACTCTACCCACTCCTTCCTTCTCCACTCCCCGTCTAGCCCTCCCCTTCCCTCCACCTCTCCTTCCCTCTTCCCTCTCCATTCCTAACTCCTTCCTTCTCCGCCTCCTTCCTTCTCCACTCCTCTTCCTCCTTCCCCATTCTAGCCCTCCCCTTCCCTCCCCCCTCTCCTCTCTTCTCCTCCTATCCCTACTCTCTTCTACTTCCCCCTCTTCTTCCTTCCCCTTCCCTTCCTCCTTCGCTATCCCCCTTCCTCTTTCTATATTTATTATATAGACAGATGGATAAATAGATAGATAGATAGATAAATAAATAGCAAACAAATATGAAAACGTTTCTACAATAAATACGATTACATTTATCAAGATTAACCATATTTCAATCCTTTTTTTAATATTCTTCTGCTTCTTTTATCTTCTTCCTCTGTTTCTTTTCTCCATTTTTCACCTCCACTTTCTTTTAATTATCTTTATTTTACGGGGAATGTCGGGGACTCTGACCTCGTCCTGGTGATTCATAAAAGATACTTCATTAATATGCAAACCTCATGTATTGGGCATGGGGGTATGGGGTATGGGGTATGGGGTATGGGGTATGGGGTACGGGGTACGGGGTACGGGGTATGGGGTATGGGGTATGGGGTATGGGGTATGGGGTATGGGGTATGGGGTATGGGGTATGGGGTATGGGGTATGAACCCACCTAGTCAATTGGCGACCTTTGGCACCTCTCAGAGCCTGGTCTCCTACCCCCCCCTCCCTCGTTCCTTATACTACTATGTATGTGTGTGTGTGTGCGAGTGTGTGTGTGTGTGTGTGTTTGTGTTTGTGTTTGTGTATGTGTCTGTTTGCGTGTGTGTGTGTGTGTGCGTGTGTTTGTGTTTGTGTGTGTGTGTGTGTGTTTGTGTGTATGTGTTTGTGTGTGTGTGTATGTGTTTGTGTGTGTTTGTGTGTCTATGTGTATGTGTCTGAATGGATTAATTGCCTCACATTAACCTCCACCCTCACTCTCAACCTCATCCTCTCCCTCTCCCTCTCCCTCTCCCTCTCCCTCTCCCTCTCCCTCTCCCTCTCCCTCTCCCTCTCCCTCTCCCTCTCCCTCTCCCTCTCCCTCTCCCTCTCCCTCTCCCTCACACCTCGTATCTCCATCACACTCATCCTTACCTTCACCCTCATCCTCAACCAGTGTGATTCATAGGAAAGGTGATTTATGACACCCTACCGCCACTCCCCCCTCTCCCCTTCCAATTCAACCCCTTACCCCCTCCTCTCATCTACCCCCCTCCCTCCTCCTCTCCTCCCCGTATTGACCTCTCCCCCTTCCTTCTATCTACCTCCCCCTCCCCCCTCCTCTCCTCCCTGTATTGACCTCTCCCCCCTCCTTCTATCTACCTCCCCCTTCCCCCTCCCCCCATCCCCCTCCTTCCCGATAACATGTGGCTTAATCATCGTGTGATTTATGCGTATGCGTTGAGTGTTATATCATTGGTGCTATAGCTATATTTGCGTTTGTTTTTATGTTGTGTGTATTTTTTTATGCTATGTTGGCTTTATGTTATGTTTCTGTAATGTTTATGTGTTTTATCGATGTTCTGTTATGTTATGCTATGGTTTGTTAATGTTATGTTTGTTATGTTATGTAATGTTTTTTTAATGCTATGTTATGTTATGGTTTGTTAATGCTATGTTTGTTATGTTATGTAATGGTTTGTATATGTTATGTTTGTTATATTCATGTTAAGCTTTGTTATTGTCATATGTTATTTAATGTGATGTTTATTTTTTTATGTTTAGCTTATATTTTGTTATGTTAATTAAATGATCTTTGATGTCTTTTTAATTCTTCATTTATCTTATTCGGCTGATTAGTTTAAGTTTGCATATATCTATTTATTCTTTTGATTTATTCATGTTTCTATACATTTATTCATACACCACTATAAATATCTATACTAGATTGTAAAGCAAAATTGTTATATCGTAATTCTATACTTTTCAGAAACTGTGTTTTTATTTTTCATCTAATTTCCAACTAATATCAAAACAGATCTATGAAAAAAAAAAATAATAATAATAATTCTATGTGAAAAAGTGAAAGATTATAAGACTATATTTCTAAAACTGGATCAGTTTAGGCTTCAGAATAACAGTCACGTGTGTGTGTTTGAGGGAAAGATTCGGGAAT
>NW_028234438.1:21549723-21552223 GCF_977035675.1 Penaeus japonicus
TTGATTGCTTCGGCGACCTCAGATATATTTGCATGACGGAGAAGCATAAACACACTGGTAAACTGCAAATTGTGCATGACGAAGAAGCTTGAGCACATCTGTTTGTTGCAATCTGTCATGGTCTCCGTACTTTTTTAGCATATTTCTAATTATTTAAGGGTTGCAATCCCTTATGTTATTTGAATTCAGGTTACGCCAATCACACACACGAAGAATTGAGGGGAAAAAAAGATAAATTTTCATATGTTTTTTGGTATGTCTATTTATAAGTCAGGACTGTTATGCTCTCCCTATTTCTTTATCTAGAAGTCGTACGGATATTCATATTCTTTTTAAATATTTATGTTTTATACATGTGCTTATTGAAGGACGTAAGTATATGCGGAGGTGTGAAAAAGAGAGAAGAGAGAGAGGGAGAGAGAGAGGGAAGAGAGAGAGAGGGAGGGAGGGAGGGAGAGAGAGAGAGAGAGAGAGAGAGAGAGAGAGAGAGAGAGAGAGAGAGAGAGAGAGAGAGAGAGAGAGAGAGAGAGAGGGAGAGAGAGAGAGAGAGAGTGCAACATATATGTATATAAGTATATATATATATATATATATATATATATATATATATATATATATATATATATATATATATATATATATATATATAAAGAGAGATAGAGAGAAAGAGACGGAAAGAGACAGACATACAGACAGACAGATAGACAGAAACATAAATCCAAAAAAAAGAATTCCAAAAGAAAAAAAAAAAATTCCGCGAGGGAAAGCTAAGTTGCAATGTCTCGCTCAACATCTGCTTGATAGAAGTATCTCAGGGCATGAAGAGCCATGACCTGACCTTGACCTTTTAGAGTTCAAACGATTAATGGAATATAGCGCTAGATATGAGAGTGGGTTTCCTAAACGTATTTGATCAGGGATTTGGAACAATACTAACACACACACACACGCACTCACAATCACATGCACGCACACACATGCATGCACATACTCATACACACACAGACACACACACACACACACAGGCACATACTCACACACACACCTACACACACACACACACACAGGCACACGCTCACACACACACACACCTACACACACACACACTCTCTCACACACATACACACACGCACACACACACACACACACGTACAGACAATACACACATCCACATAGATAGAACATATGAAAAAAAATACGCACACACACACACACACACATACACACACACACACACACACATCCGCATATATCTTGCACACCAACAAATAAAAACAAACGAAAAGTAAATACAGATAAAAACAAAAAGCAAGCCGCCAGTACAAAGACAAACACACACCCTATCGAATATACATAATACCACAAGATATCTCAAAACCGTTCTTTATATTTTCCACCTTCTTGGTTCCATCTTAATCCCTCTCCCCTGCCCCCCCTGCTCCTCCCCTCATGTCATGACCCCCCTACCCCTCCGGCCCCCTCCCTACACGTCATAACCCCCCTACCACCCCGGCCCCCTCCATACATATCACGACCCCCCTACGCCCATCTCTACCCCCTCCCTACATATCATAACCCCCTCCCCCCTCGGTCCCCTCCCAACATATCACGTCCCCCCTAACCCTACCCCCTCCCTACATGTCATAACCCCCTACCCCCCTCCCTACCCCCCTCCCTACATATCACGACCCCTTACCCTTCCGCCCCCCTCCCTACATATCATAACCCCCTACCCCTCCGGCCCCCTCCCCCCTATCCCTACCCCCTCCCAACATATCACGCCCCCCCTCCCCCTATCCCTACCCCCCTCCCTACATATCATAACCCCCTCCCCCCTATCCCCTATTCCCCCTCCCTACATAAAAAAAAAATAGAACGCTCAAGGTATCAATTCCCATTTTATTCCACATGCAGGAAATATGCTTTCTTAAACCTATTGTATGACTGGAAACCACGTGTACTCTGCTTTGTAATCGCTTTGTAATCGGGAGAGAGAGAAAGGGTTTTATTATGGATCTTCTTTTTTTTTTTTTTTTTTTTTTTTTTTTTTTTTTTTTTTTTTTTTTTTTTTGATATGGAAACAATGTCGAAGGGGTAATTTCAGAGAGAAGGAGGGAGGGGTTGGAGGGAGGGATGGGAAGGGAGGGAGGGGGATGGGAGGGAGGGGGGATGGGAGGGGGATGGGAGGTGGGGGGAGGATGGGAGGGAAGGAAAGGAAGGGGGGTGGGGTTGATGGGAGGGAAAACGAGGGAAGGGGCTTGGGAGAGCATACAAAGGAACAGAGAGGATATATGTTTATATATATATATATATATATATATGTGTGTGTGTGTGTGTGTGTGTGTGTGTGTGTGTGTGTGTGTGTGTGTGTGTGTGTGTGTGTGTGTGTGTGTGTGTGCATATATATATACATGTTTATATTTTATATGTATATGTATGTATATATGTATATGTGTATGTATATGTATATATATATATATATATGTATGTATGTATGTAT
>NW_028234438.1:21599723-21607223 GCF_977035675.1 Penaeus japonicus
AGAGAGAGAGAGTGAGAGAGAAAGAGAGAGAGAGAGAGAGAGAGAGAGAGAGAGAGAGAGAGAGAGAGAGAGAGAGAGAGAGAGAGAGAGAGAGAGAGAGAGAGAGAGAGAGAGAGAGAGAGAGAGAGATTAATTTGATTTGAATAACAGCGCAGAACAGTGCAAATGATTTGCAAAAGGCAGTTAAACATCTAACCAAACTGAATGTGTTTCCAAGGGATACAGAATGTGTTTATACAACAAAGATCTGGTAATATCGCTGATTAAGTATACAAAGACATTGGATATTGCACAGCTCTTCGATGCAGTTTGGCAAGGAGGAGGGGGGGGGACCGAAACACGATTGCAAGAGGAAATAAATGCAAGGAAACGAACGTGTTGAAAGAACTTGAAGGTATGCGTGCGTCACCGCTGTTGCTTCTCAAGGATCAGCGTGTGAGTTCGGTCGTTAGGCTGACCAGATGTGGCATCCCGTGACCTCTGACCTCTCTCCATGTATTGCTATGCCGAGTCGGGAGAATTCAAATTTATGGCTCGCAAATTAGACATATAGATAGGTAGATAGGTAGATAGATAGAGAGATGGATAGATAGGTAGATAGATAGATAGATAGATAGATAGACAGAGAGAGAGAAAGAGAGAGAGAGAGAGAGATACAGATATATAGATATATTTCTCTTATATTCATATATATATATATATATATATATATATATATATATATATATATATATATATATATACATTTATATATATTTCTGTGTGTGTGTGTGTGTGTGTGTGCGTATAACAAGCCAATAAAAGAATCCTTCTGCAATTGCGTCATCGCTTCCTCAGAGTGTATGTAAACTAAGCTCTTAAGGCCTTCGGAAAGTGAAGCAATGGCACCATATTGATTTTTCCCTTTTAATATCTTGCATTTTCGAAACCTATGTCATTACACTATCGCTCTTGCTATTGTTATTATCACGAATATCATTATGATTTTTATTGCTACCATCATCATTGTCATTAGCACTATAATCATAGTTATTACTACTACTATTATAATTATTATCATTATCATTATTATCATCATCATCTTGACTATCATCATCGTCATCCTCAGCACGTTTGCAAGATAGGGAGAAATACCTTAACCCTGCACAGATGACCCGAAATTGGTGCCTCATGTTCGCTGGCTCTGAGTTGCCGGATGGCACTGGCGGAATTAATTAAGCACAAATACATGGATCTGGGAGCAGGCTTGTTTTTTTCTTCTTCTTCTTTTTCTTTTCTTTTCTTTTTTTTTCTTTTCTTTTTTTTCTTTCTTTCTTTCTTTCTTTGTCATGAGACCTTATTTCGGAGACAATGCTATGTATACTAGCGAGGTCAAAGTTAACAGTGAAAAGGGAGTTAGAGTCAATTAGAAAGAATGAATGCCAGCAAGGCAAGGGTATTTGAATAAACCTACCCAGAGCAGTGCATAAACCCGTAAGATACACTCTGCAAAAAAAGATGATAATAATGAAAATAAATGAATACATAGATAAATAAACACATGATAAATAAAATCGAAACTAAAGTGAGTGACGTGGCATTTCTCGTAGCAAAAAAAAAAGTTTTATACTAGAAAATTAAATTAATCAAAATAACAATTAAAGCACTAAAGCAAGTGACCAAAACTCTGGTAATTTCCAAACAATGCTTGCTTGTGTGTGTAGGCAGAGTAGGGGTTAACAGGGAAACAAGGGCAGGCAGAGGGGGTTAACAGGGAAACAAGGGCAGGCAGAGGGGGTTAACAGGGAAACAAGGGCAGGCAGAGGGGGTTAACAGGGAAACAAGGGCAGGCAGAGGGGGTTAACAGGGAAACAAGGGTAGGCAGAGGGGGTTAACAGGGAAACAAGGGCAGGCAGAGGGGGTTAACAGGGAAACAAGGGCAGGCAGAGGGGGTTAACAGGGAAACAAGGGCAGGCAGAGGGGGTTAACAGGGAAACAAGGGCAGGCAGAGGGGGTTAACAGGGAAACAAGGGTAGGCAGAGGGGGTTAACAGGGAAACAAGGGTAGGCAGAGGGGGTTAACAGGGAAACAAGGGCAGGCAGAGGGGGTTAACAGGGAAACAAGGGCAGGCAGAGGGGGTTAACAGGGAAACAAGGGCAGGCAGAGGGGGTTAACAGGGAAACAAGGGCAGGCAGAGGGGGTTAACAGGGAAACAAGGGCAGGCAGAGGGGGTTAACAGGGAAACAAGGGCAGGCAGAGGGGGTTAACAGGGAAACAAGGGTAGGCAGAGGGGGTTAACAGGGAAACAAGGGCAGGCAGAGGGGGTTAACAGGGAAACAAGGGTAGGCGGAGGGGGTTAGCAGGGAAACAAGGGTAGGCAGAGGGGTTAACAGGGAAACAAGGGCAGGCAGAGGGGGGTAACAGGGAAACAAGGGAAGGCAGAGGGGGTAAACGGGGAAACAAGGGGAGGCAGAGGGGGTTAACAGGGAAACAAGGGCAGGCAGAGGGGGTTAACAGGGAAACAAGGGTAGGCAGAGGGGGTTAACAGGGAAACAAGGGCAGGCAGAGGGGGTTAACAGGGAAACAAGGGTAGGCAGAGGGGGTTAACAGGGAAACAAGGGCAGGCAGAGGGGGTTAACAGGGAAACAAGGGTAGGCAGAGGGGGTTAACAGGGAAACAAGGGTAGGCAGAGGGGGATAACAGGGAAACAAGGGGAGGGAGGGGGGGTTAACAGGGAAACACGAAGGTGTAGGCAGAGGGGGTTAACAGGGAAAACAAGGGTAGGCAGAGGGGGGGTGGTTTAACAGGGAAACAAGGGTAGGGCAGAGGGGTTAACAGGGAAACAAGGGCAAGGCAGAGGGGGTTCACAGGGATAACAAGGGTAGGCCAGAGGGGGGTTAAAAGTGGCAACAAGGCTTAGGCAGAGGGGGTTAACAGGGAAACAATGGCAGGCAGAGGGGTTAACAGGGATAACAAGGGCAGGCGAGATGGGGGTTAACAGGAAACAAGGGTAGGCAGAGTGGGGTCACAGGAACAAGGGTAGCAGAGTGGGTTAACAGGGAAACAAGGGCAGGCAGGAGGGGGTTTAACAGGAAACAAGTGTATGCATAGGTGGGTTTAACAGGGAAACATAGGCCAGGCAGAGGGGGTTAACAGGGAAACAAGGGCAGCAGAGGGGGTTAACAGGAAATAAACAAGGGTAGGCAGAGGAGGTTAAACAGGGAAACAAGGGCAGGCTGAGGGTTAACAGGAAACATGGGTAGGCAGAGGGGGGTGTACAGGGAATCAAGCAGGCCAAGGGGGTTAACAGGGAAACAAGCAGGCAGAGGGGGTTAACAGGGAAACAGGTAGGCTGAGGGGTTAACAGGGAAACAAGGTAGGCAGAGGGGTTAACAGGGAAACAAGGTAGGCAGAGGGGTTAACAGGGAAACAAGGTAGGCAGAGGGGTTAACAGGGAAACAAGGTAGGCAGAGGGGTTAACAGGGAAACAAGGTAGGCAGAGGGGTTAACAGGGAAACAAGGTAGGCAGAGGGGTTAACAGGGAAACAAGGTAGGCAGAGGGGTTAACAGGGAAACAAGGTAGGCAGAGGGGTTAACAGGGAAACAAGGTAGGCAGAGGGGTTAACAGGGAAACAAGGGCAGGCAGAGGGGTTAACAGGGAAACAAGGGCAGGCAGAGGGGTTAACAGGGAAACAAGGTAGGCAGAGGGGTTAACAGGGAAACAAGGTAGGCAGAGGGGTTAACAGGGAAACAAGGTAGGCAGAGGGGTTAACAGGGAAACAAGGTAGGCAGAGGGGTTAACAGGGAAACAAGGGCAGGCAGAGGGGTTAACAGGGAAACAAGGGCAGGCAGAGGGGTTAACAGGGAAACAAGGGCAGGCAGAGGGGTTAACAGGGAAACAAGGTAGGCAGAGGGGTTAACAGGGAAACAAGGTAGGCAGAGGGGTTAACAGGGAAACAAGGTAGGCAGAGGGGTTAACAGGGAAACAAGGGCAGGCAGAGGGGTTAACAGGGAAACAAGGGCAGGCAGAGGGGTTAACAGGGAAACAAGGTAGGCAGAGGGGTTAACAGGGAAACAAGGTAGGCAGAGGGGTTAACAGGGAAACAAGGTAGGCAGAGGGGGTTAACAGGGAAACAAGGTAGGCAGAGGGGTTAACAGGGAAACAAGGTAGGCAGAGGGGTTAACAGGGAAACAAGGTAGGCAGAGGGGTTAACAGGGAAACAAGGTAGGCAGAGGGGTTAACAGGGAAACAAGGTAGGCAGAGGGGTTAACAGGGAAACAAGGTAGGCAGAGGGGTTAACAGGGAAACAAGGTAGGCAGAGGGGTTAACAGGGAAACAAGGGCAGGCAGAGGGGTTAACAGGGAAACAAGGGCAGGCAGAGGGGTTAACAGGGAAACAAGGGCAGGCAGAGGGGTTAACAGGGAAACAAGGTAGGCAGAGGGGTTAACAGGGAAACAAGGTAGGCAGAGGGGTTAACAGGGAAACAAGGTAGGCAGAGGGGTTAACAGGGAAACAAGGGCAGGCAGAGGGGTTAACAGGGAAACAAGGGCAGGCAGAGGGGTTAACAGGGAAACAAGGGCAGGCAGAGGGGTTAACAGGGAAACAAGGGCAGGCAGAGGGGTTAACAGGGAAACAAGGGCAGGCAGAGGGGGTTAACAGGGAAACAAGGGCAGGCAGAGGGGTTAACAGGGAAACAAGGTAGGCAGAGGGGTTAACAGGGAAACAAGGGCAGGCAGAGGGGTTAACAGGGAAACAAGGTAGGCAGAGGGGTTAACAGGGAAACAAGGTAGGCAGAGGGGTTAACAGGGAAACAAGGGCAGGCAGAGGGGTTAACAGGGAAACAAGGGCAGGCAGAGGGGTTAACAGGGAAACAAGGGCAGGCAGAGGGGTTAACAGGGAAACAAGGTAGGCAGAGGGGTTAACAGGGAAACAAGGTAGGCAGAGGGGTTAACAGGGAAACAAGGGCAGGCAGAGGGGTTAACAGGGAAACAAGGTAGGCAGAGGGGTTAACAGGGAAACAAGGGCAGGCAGAGGGGTTAACAGGGAAACAAGGGCAGGCAGAGGGGTTAACAGGGAAACAAGGGCAGGCAGAGGGGTTAACAGGGAAACAAGGGCAGGCAGAGGGGTTAACAGGGAAACAAGGTAGGCAGAGGGGTTAACAGGGAAACAAGGTAGGCAGAGGGGTTAACAGGGAAACAAGGTAGGCAGAGGGGTTAACAGGGAAACAAGGGCAGGCAGAGGGGTTAACAGGGAAACAAGGGCAGGCAGAGGGGTTAACAGGGAAACAAGGTAGGCAGAGGGGTTAACAGGGAAACAAGGTAGGCAGAGGGGTTAACAGGGAAACAAGGGCAGGCAGAGGGGTTAACAGGGAAACAAGGTAGGCAGAGGGGTTAACAGGGAAACAAGGGCAGGCAGAGGGGTTAACAGGGAAACAAGGGCAGGCAGAGGGGTTAACAGGGAAACAAGGTAGGCAGAGGGGTTAACAGGGAAACAAGGTAGGCAGAGGGGTTAACAGGGAAACAAGGTAGGCAGAGGGGTTAACAGGGAAACAAGGTAGGCAGAGGGGTTAACAGGGAAACAAGGTAGGCAGAGGGGTTAACAGGGAAACAAGGGCAGGCAGAGGGGGTTAACAGGGAAACAAGGTAGGCAGAGGGGTTAACAGGGAAACAAGGGCAGGCAGAGGGGTTAACAGGGAAACAAGGTAGGCAGAGGGGTTAACAGGGAAACAAGGTAGGCAGAGGGGTTAACAGGGAAACAAGGTAGGCAGAGGGGTTAACAGGGAAACAAGGGCAGGCAGAGGGGTTAACAGGGAAACAAGGGCAGGCAGAGGGGTTAACAGGGAAACAAGGGCAGGCAGAGGGGTTAACAGGGAAACAAGGTAGGCAGAGGGGTTAACAGGGAAACAAGGGCAGGCAGAGGGGTTAACAGGGAAACAAGGGCAGGCAGAGGGGGTTAACAGGGAAACAAGGGCAGGCAGAGGGGTTAACAGGGAAACAAGGTAGGCAGAGGGGTTAACAGGGAAACAAGGTTATTGTTTTAAATGCCGGTATATGAGTTTCATCTGACGAGAATACCTATTGGTTTACACTGTTATTTGACAATGTGAAAAGATATATTTCCAGATAGCAGGTAGTATAAAAGAAAAAAAATATATAGATTTCTTAACATGAAACATTTGTTTTATCTCGAAGTCTTCAGATATAAGATTGCTGAGAAACTATGCACTGGATCTCATCCGACCTTCTTTTTTGTTGCATGATCAAAAAAAAACAAAAAAACAGCAACGGTAATCACAACAGTCAGCGATCAACAACATCACTAAGCATAACACAATAAGCAATAAGATAAGAATAACAACATCAAGGACGCCGTGCGTGAAGGCATGTGAATATGTGTGTGCGTGTGTGTGTCCGCGTGAATGTGCGTTTCTGTCACTCAGCAGAGCCTAGCCACGGCGTCAGACAAATGGCGTTCTGTCCGAACGTGACCCGCGTTTTCTTCGTCCTTCGCAAAAGCATCGTTGGATTAGTATCGCGCGGAGGCAGCGCCGTGGGCTGATTTCGCTCTCGAAACTTAGTGTTGCGAGGCAACCCCTTCTGCAATTCGACTCACATCCCCCCCTCCCAGCCCATCTTTTTTTTTTCTTTTCTTTTTTTTTACAGCAGGAAAGGAAAGGTCCATGAAGTGGAAGGAAGCTAGCTAAAACTTCTGAAGAGAGAGAGTGAAAATGAAGCAGTAATAGATACAAAAGTGGTGGGGCAAACCCACTTGCTGTTTTTTTTTGTTTTTTTTTGTAACTTGCTCTGAACAATTTATGAACTGGGTCTATATACAATATTTACATTGTTAGCATAATTATGGTATGCTTTTCTTAATAATTATTAATTTGCTGCTGCAAAGTCTGGATTTGGTGGTCCGTTAGCAAGATATGGTGCAATTCTCTTCCACCAGGAGTGATCTTTCTCATGGGGATTCATGTCGTTTTCTTCTTCTGATGTTCGGACTAGTTCTTCGTTAGTCATTGCTAGCTTTTCCCAAACTTTATTTGCGAGTGCATACAGCCTCGTGTTCATGGCATCTATTTTGTATTTGTTGTGGAGCTCTGATATCGTCAGTTGATTATCCTCTTCGTTCCTTCTGGTTGCATTCCGAAGTACTCTGTTTTGAAATTGCTGCATCTTTTTTATGTTTGTTTTGGCTGAGATGCACAGTGGGATGACTGGGTACTCCATGATTGGGCGGATCAATGTCTTGTAAAAGCGTAGTTGCGTCTGTGTGCGCATTGCTTTGAACCGTTTCAGTTTTGTGTATTGTTTTTTTGCCATCGCCAGTCTTCTTTTCAGGTGCGATGACACTCCGCGAGTGCCAAATTCCATCCCAAGAATTGTTGCCTTAATAGTGAAACGTATTGGTTCTTGATTTATTATTATTTCTCTTGGCTTGGTTGCTGATATTGAGAAAAGCTGGAACTTGTTTTTGTTTGTTTGGATTTTCCGTCTCTTTTCAAAGCCATTAATTCT
>NW_028234438.1:21612223-21614723 GCF_977035675.1 Penaeus japonicus
CTCTCTCTCTCTCTCCCCCCCTCTCTCTCTTACTCCCTCTCTCTCTCTCTAACCCTCCCCCTCTCTCTCTCTCTCTCTCTCTCCCCCCCCCTCTCTCTCTCTCTCTCTCTCTCTCTCTACCCCCCTCTCTCTCTTACTCCCTCTCTCTCTAACCCTCCCTCTCTCTCTCTCTAACCCTCCCTCTCTCCCTCTCTCTCTCTCTCTCTCTACCCCCCTAACTCTCTTACTCCCTCTCTCTCTAACCCTCCCTCTCTCTTTCTCCCTCCCTCCCCCTCTCTCTCTCTCTCTCTCTCTCATGATTACTACACCAGTTTTACAGTGTCAGTAAGAGGAAAGGACATAAAGCCAGATATTTTCATAAACTCAGACGCTTTCCCCGCAAATGTGAAAGTGTTCTTAAATAAAAACAAGTACAAGAGCGACCAGAACGTTTGACCAGGCATCGCCGTCTGCAATGCCTGTGACAAGATCGCACGAGGTCATAAAAATAGAACACCTTAACGCACAATCTTTCCTCGGGCACTTTGACGAAATTAAAATGCTAATTGAGGAGAGAAACATAGACATTCTGTGCATCAGTGAAACATGGCTCCACCAGGAAATGGTTAGTAATTTCATAACCGTTCCAAATTTCAATATCTATAGATGCGATGCAGGGCGTGGAAGAGGAGTATGTATGTATATACGGGATAACCTGAAATCAACCATGATATCTCCTACAGCAGTTAATGATACTGCCGTAGAAGATGTCTGGGTTACCGTATAGAGCAACATGCTTCCTTCCATTATTATTGGCGTAGTCTATAGGCATCCTCATGCAACTTTAGAATCTTTTGAATACATAGAACAAGTCTTTAGAGAAATGTCATTGAAAAATAAACCATTCTTTATCTTAGGTGATCTAAATGATGATTTGACTAAATCTAATGCTAAATTAGCTAAGATAATAAAGAAAAACAAACTAGAACAAATAGATAAACCTACACGTATTACAGAAAACACCTCATCCTTATTAGATGTAATAATAACTAACAGGTCAGACATTATCCATCATACGGATGTCATCCCGTGTCATATTGCTGACCATGAACTTCTCACACTCACATTAAATATAAAGAAACCAAAGCGACCACCGATAACAAAAACATTTCGTGACCTTAAGCATTATAATCTTCAATCATTCATCGAGCTCATCAGATCTAAAGAGACGATGCTCTTAAATATCTTTTCAACAGATGATGTAGACAAACAGGTAACTATCCTTACGGAAGTGATTAAAGGCAGTATTGACGCGTTGGCACCTCTTGTAACGAGAGTCGTCAGACGTCCCCCTGCTCCTTGGATAGATGACGACATCAAGAGGGCTATTAAAGACAGAAATAATGCCCACCATAGTCTCAAAAATAACAGAAATGACGCCGCCCTTAAGGCAGATTATAAAATAAAAAAGAAAAATGTTAAACAGTTCATACAAAGTGCAAAAACAAATTATTTCAGAAACAGATTCATAGAATATAAAAACAATTCGGATAAAACATGGAAAATTATTAAGTCAATTGTACCTAGCAACAAACACCACACTGATAATCGTACAAGTTCTACACAAAGCACAGAGTATTTTAACGACTTCTTTTCAAAAATAGGTAAACTAACTTATGAACAAACAAATGCGCCTACATTACAGCAAAATATAAATCAAGCTATGCCTACATCTAATATTTTCAGACAAAAACCAATTGATGTGGAGACTACTATCCTAGTAATAAAACACCTTCGCGAAACAAATGCTGTAGGAGCAGACGGTATTGCTTTGCGCTTTATTAAGGATAGTCTACCAGCAACCGCACATTATCTGGCGGTCATAATTAACACTTCCCTGGTCACTGGTGTTTTTCCATCGCTTTGGAAAGATGGAATAGTAACACCAATCTTCAAATCAGGAGATATAGACGACGTTAATAATTACCGCCCTATTACAATACTCCCTGTATTATCTAAAGTTCTGGAGAAAATCGTAGTAAATCAACTAACGAATTTCCTGGAGGCCAATAACCTATTATCTAAAACACAACATGGCTTTAGAAATGGGTTATCAACTGAAACAGCGTTATTGCAGATAACTAATAAAACTTATGATAATATAGACAAAAGTCAGGTTAATTTACTCACATTATGTGATCTTTCAAAAGCTTTTGACAGTGTAAATCACAAAATTCTTCTTCACAAACTAAGATCCCATAAAATTGATTCTTTCTGGTTTGGTAGTTATCTGAATAACAGAACTCAATCTGTTAAAATTAATGAAATCATATCATCGAAACAACCAATATGTTTTGGTGTTCCACAAGGATCCATCTTAGGCCCAATCCTATTTACAGTTTTCATAAATGACTTATCAACCATTGCTCATAACTGCCTGCTAGTGCAGTACGCCGATGATTCACAGTTTCTCCATAGTGACTCAGTAAATAACTTAAATACATTAATAAGAAATACTCAA
>NW_028234438.1:21619723-21642223 GCF_977035675.1 Penaeus japonicus
ATCCCTTGTTGACATCAAAAATATTTTTGAAGATCATCTGAAGAACCTTCAAGAAGAAATGGACAGGTATTTTCCAGAAAATGTCGACCTCAAGAAGCATAGCTGGATCAGGAATGTTTTCAGTGTGAACGTCAGTGAAGTTGGTGAGGATATCCCAGGGTTTCAAGAGGAACTTATAGACCTCCAGGAAAATCAAGTGCAGAAACAACACTTTGAAAACCTCCAGTATTCAAAATTTTGGACCCAACTCAAGGATAAGCCCATTCTGACTCGGGAGGCTGAAAAAGCTCTTCTCCCTTTTCCAACAACATATCTCTGTGAACAAGGGTTTTCAAGCCTTGTTACGATCAAGACTAAAGCAAGGAACCGCTTGGATCCCCAGCATGACTTGCGTTGCTCCTATTTAAAGTTGATTGAAAATCATTGTGTTAGTAATATAAATTTACTCAATAAAACTATATACAATTATAAATAAGTGTAACATATCAAAATTATTGGTGACTAGCACTACATGTACGTACACTCATTTAGGGTCGCCGGGCCAGGCCAAGATTGTATTTAGGGTCACGACCAAAAAAGTTTGGGAACCACTGACATAGGGCAATAAGCCAGGGCAACAGTCTATATATATATGTGTGTGTGTGAGAGAGAGAATATGTGAGCTTGTTTGTGTATGCTTATGTATATGAAAATTAAATCCAGGCAGATTTCGAAACTGTTGTCTCGGTTTTCTCTGCCACGTGTATATAGTGTATATATATGCTACTTACAGACACAGACACATATATATGTGGCTTATTTCCATTTCTTTCTTCTTTTTTAGGAAGAGGAGGTATGTCCAACTGTGACGTCTGAAATGGACAACATATACTTCGACGACAGTCCGTATGAATATATCGATGCTGACGATGACTTCGATCCATAACAGGAATCGAAGCAGTCAGCAGTACCAAGATGGCTATGTAGTAAGTTCTATTCTCTATGTTCTTTTTTAATAAATCAATGAGTCGTATATGTGAAAGAGCCGTCAGTAGTCTTGAGTAGTCTTTAAAGTCTTTGCGGCATGTAACACAAGTGATACTCGCCCACATAAACCGTAGGCCGTATTGATACAGAAAGATAAAGTCTTCCACTGGCGTCCCTCGACGCACATGCACACACCCACTTTTGCCCTCTATGATCGCTATCATAGATATCCTATTGTATCAATGTTGTTCTCATCATTCCAATCCCTGGAAGTGTTTCGCCGGAAGGGCCCATACGACCCGCTGGAATAGGAGCGCCATCCTCCCGAAGGTCATATAGACGGACCAGGAAACAAAGAGGAACAGTAACTTGATATATTCGGATAATTATTATATCTTGTGAAATAACAAGATGAAAGTGCCATCGGCAATATAAATATTTTGTGTTTGTAAAGTGGCCAGTTTTCGGTTATCACTTTTATTATTTTATTTTTATATTACGAGACCTCTTATTGAATGGTTTTATTTGTCACCAAGTTTTATTTTTTGTATTTTAATATTTCATGAACTTTTATGGTCTCAATGTTTCTTTGATTTTATTTTTAACTTTAGGGGAAACGTTTTATGCATTTTATTTTTGCTTCGTTTTATTCATTTTAGTTTTTAGGTTATGCTCTTATAATTTTAGGTTTTTTTTCTTATATATAGGTTCTTTTTATGGTGTCTTTTTATTCAGATTTATAAATATATCATATTAAGATGTGTATGCCTCTGGCGTCACCGAGGCAATGTTGACTATGTTTTCAAACAATAAAGAGAGACGGTCAGACAGTCAACGACCAGTCTTTCAGAGTAGTTAACCGTGTTATAATCCAAAAATGGCTCTTTCAGTGGTAGTTTTGTTTTTACTAATCGCCAGCTCGCCTAGCTAGTGTTATTGTGGCTCACTTAGTTTAGGATGTTTTCATTTCTATGTTCTTAAAGCCCTCTACACTACGCCTTATCATGCTAGCTGTAATGGGATGGTTGAACGTCTCAATGGCGTCCTTAAATCAATGTTGAAAAAGCTCTGCTCTGCTCATCCACGTGATTGGGATCGTTATTTACCAGCAATTCTCTTTGCATACAGGGAAATTCCAAACGATTCTCTTAAGTTTTCACCCTTTGAATTGTTATACGGGAGAACAGTAAGAGGTCCCTTGAACATTTTACACGAACTTTGGTCGAATGAACAGATTAACCATGAAATAAAAAGCACATATCAATATGTTACTGATCTGAGAGCACGTTTGGAAGAGACTGCTAAATTAGCTGCAGCTAAAGCAGAAATCAGCAGCAGAAATTATAAACACTATTATGACTTGAAAAATGGCTCTTTCAGTGGTAGTTTTGTTTTTACTAATCGCCAGCTCGCCTAGCTAGTTTTATTGTGGCTCACTTAGTTTAGGATGTTTTCATTTCTATGTTCTTAACCCTTTTACCCCCCAGCCAGTTCAGTATATATATAAATAGATAATGCAGTGGAAAGGTCCCTATACTGTAGTTGCATGTAAAGATAATTGTGTTGATTATTCTATCAAGGTTCATGGAAAGTGCAAATTATTTCATATCAACATGCTTAAAAAGTATTACAGACGAGAAAATGTATCTTCTAAAGAGAACAAAGTAGTACAGATTTGTGTTGTTGAGGATGATAACACTGAAAATCATCCAATATATTGTGAACCTACCCCTAATAATGTTAATGAAGAAGCAGAATTAAATATTTACGGAAACCTTTCATGTGAACAAGCCAGTGATATAAAATCTTTAATAAAGGATTTTGCAGATGTATTTTCTGATAATCCAGGGTATACTAAGACTATTGAACATGTAATTAAGCTAGAATCTAATGTACCGGTGAGTAAGAAGCCTTACCCTATACCCCATCATCTCTCAGATGTATTTGATAAAGAAGTAGATAGGATGCTTGAGCTGGGTATAATTGAGCCATCTTATTCATCCTATTGTTCCCCTGTTGTTCTTGTTCGTAAATCTGACAATACATGGAGATTCTGTATTGATTTCCGTGGGTTAAATGATGTAACATCTTTTGATTGTGAGCCTATGCCTACTATTGAAGATGCTTTAGGTAACTTCACAAATGCTAAATACTTTTCAGAATTAGACCTAACTAAGGGCTATTGGCAAATCCCCCTTTCCAAAGAATCTAAAATGTATACAGCATTTGCTACAAACAGAGGATTAATGCATTTTGTTATGATGCCCTTTGGTTTGAAAACTGCTTGTGCCACTTTTGTGCGCTTAATGAGAAAAGTTATTTATGGACTTAGAAATACTACTTATTTTGATAATATTGTTGTACATGATACTAAATGGTCTGAACACTTGCAGGATTTGAGAGAACTTCTGACTAGGTTGCGGTTGCATGGTCTAACGGCTGGGATCAGCAAGTGCTACTTTGGTTATTCTAAAATCAAATACCTTGGTTTGCTGCTTGGAGACAACGCACTAACACCACTTGAAGCAAGAGTGAAATCTATAATAGAAATGCCCCTTCCTAATACAAAGAAGGAATTACGATCTTTCCTCGGTACAGTAGGATTTTATAGAAAATTCATTCCTAATTTCTCAACCATAGCTGCTCCATTGAATGATATGCTTAAAAAGCTCAGTAGTAATAAACTGAAATGGAATGAAATTCAGAATGACAGTTTTCAGAAGTTAAAATCAAAGCTTTCTAATAATCCTGTGCTTTGCTTACCTAACTATGATAAATCTTTTTATTTAAGAACGGATGCTTCTGATAATGGGTTGGGTGCTGTGCTTCTCCAAGAAGTTAATAACATTAAAATGCCCATTGCTTATGCCAGCCGAAAGTTATTAGATAGAGAAGAATTATGCTACAATTGAAAAAGAATGTCTAGCTATTGTTTGGACAGTAGATAAGTTTAAGAATTATTTGTTTGGTAAGGAATTTGTCTTACAGACAGATCAGCAACCTCTTACTTATTTAAGAAATATGAAGAACTCAAATAGCAGATTGATGAGATGGTCCCTCACCCTGCAGTGTTACTCGTATCGAATTGAGTATATTAGAGGCCAAGATAATGTGGGCGCTGATATACTTAGTCGGTGTCCTGTGTAAAATATATGAATGTTGTTTCAATCTATCGCTCCTAATAAAATTTGAAATTTTATCTTGGTAAAGGGGAATTGTAAAGGATTTTGATAGAATGAACAACCTAATTTCTTTATAATATAATTCGGTGAATTGTAATGCCTTTAGAAAAACGTATCTCCCTTGGTTCTGCGCATGCGCGGTGGTATACTACTTGTACCCCCCTTTGGAGTAGGTAGTCCACTTTGCTACAACTCTTACGAGCAGGTGTACCCAGTACTCATCCGAGTGAGTTTTTGTATATTTTTATACATTTTACATAAATATCTGTTGTGTGAATCAGCGGGGGTAATATGAAATAGCAATCTATTTATTTTAGATTATTTTGCATTACAGCCTTTTTTGTTGAATTAAGTGGATATTTACCGGCCGGAAGTGCTGTGAACTGACCCGAGCCAGCTTTCAGGTGGAATTATACCTGTTGACCATTGAAACAGCCATTCCCCAGGAATGCAAGAACGTCCACCAAGTCCTGGAACGTATTCCATGTAGACAAATCTATGATTGTATATGTTTTTTTTTTTTATTCTTTATGCACAATATATGCTATATTTGTTAAAATAGAATTTAATTTATCCTTATGATTCATGTGACTGAAGGATGACTCCTCCGATTCTTATAAAACGAAACAAAAAGAAAGACGAACCATCTATAATGGCGCAGTGAGTATGATTGGAGCGCAATAAGGTCGAAAATCCTAAAAGTTACGTTAATCATAAGGACTTATAGTATATATTTCTGATATGTTGTCTTTTTAAGGTATTGCTTGTGGGATGTGCTTACTATGTTTAACTACCTGGTGATTGTTGAAGCCAGGGTGAGTTTTTTGTGAACACCGAAGCATGCAAACAAGGGAGATACAGGTAAGGCAAGTGATTTACTTGTGATATAGTGCAGTGTACTTTTTATTAAGTGTCGTTTTCGCCGATTCTCCTATATTACAAGTCTAGTGAAGTTGTTAGTCACTTCGTGATTAGTTGCGTTGCAGGTCCGCTAAGTGCGCTATTTCCTGGCGGTACCACGTAACTTGGCGCCGGCTATGTAATGCTGTGCTGATAGCTGTAAGCCGTGTATGCCATGTGGAACGAGTTTCCCTTTTGTTACGCTAATGCCCATGCCTTGATAGTATATGCCCGTGTTATAATTTTTTCCGGGGTCAGTTATTTTTGTTAATGTGCTTGGGCTTAGTCACTTAATGTAATTGTTTGTGTACTACTTTCTTAGTCACTTATGTAATTGTTTGTGTACTATACTTTCTTAGTCACTTATATATTTAAATTGTGTACTATACTTAATCACTTATTTAATTGATCGTCTAATTGTATGCTATACTTTCGTAACTACGGGTATGTTATTAGCTCATTGTTGTATGTGGCAGTGTATTCGTGTTGAAGTGTAGCGAAAATGACGAGTTATATCGTAGATATATTGAAAGAGGCTCAGGCCTTAGGTATGAATCCTGATCAGGTGTCACAACTGATTCAGGAAGAACAGAAATATTCTAAAGAAAAAGCTGATAGGGAAGAACGCGCGGCTGAGCGTGAACTTAAGAAAAGTCAAATGCAAGTAGAAGAGGCCGATAAACAACGCGAACACGAAAAAGCTATGGCTGAATTAAGACAAAATACTATTGAAAGTAATGAGTCCGTTCGTGGTGATACTAGTGTTTCGTTACAGTTTTATGAAGGGTTAAAGTTGCCGACTTTTAACGATGGACAAGATGACATTGATAGTTATTTACAACGTTTTGAAAGATTCGCAAAGTTACACAAGTGGAATAACAGTGATTATCACGTTTATTTAGGTTTACTTCTTAGGGGTCATGCTCTTAAGGTTTGTATCGCTACCAGATGATACTGTGGGTGATTATGCTAAACTGAATGACGCCTTGCTAAGAGCCTATTCAGTAGACGCCGACATGTATAGACGGAAATTTCGTGAGAGCAAATGTCGGGAAAAAGAAACTTATGTCCAGTTAGTTGCTCGAATGGAACAATATTTGGATCGATGGATTTCCCTGAGTAATATCAAGAAAGATTTCAATTCATTGTTTGATTTTTTGATAAGAGCAGCTTTTAAGCAATTGTAATTCTGATATGAGAATCTTTTTGAAGGAACGTGAGTTTGAGACTGCAGTAGAGATGGCTGAATCGGCTGACCGATTTCGTAGTGCTCATTTGTATCGCGGTAAGAAGACTAATCAATCTCACTACTTAAATATTTATACATATATTTATATATATACATACATATATTTATATATATATACATACATATATTTATATATATACATACATATATTTATATATATACATACATAAATATATTTATATATATACATACATAAATATATTTATATATATACATACATAAATATATTTATATATATACATACATAAATATATTTATATATATACATACATATATTTATATATATACATACATATATTATATATATATATATATATATATATATATATATATATATATATACATACATATATATACATATATAACAAAGACTGCACAACAACCGACGCTGCACACAGCAAACCTGAACTGGCTGGGGGGTAAAAGGGTTAAGAACATAGAAATGAAAACATCCTAAACTAAGTGAGCCACAATAACACTAGCTAGGCGAGCTGGCGATTAGTAAAAACAAAACTACCACTGAAAGAGCCATTTTTCAAGTCATAATAGTGTTTATAATTTCTGCTGCTGATTTCTGCTTTAGCTGCAGCTAATTTAGCAGTCTCTTCCAAACGTGCTCTCAGATCAGTAACATATTGATATGTGCTTTTTATTTCATGGTTAATCTGTTCATTCGACCAAAGTTCGTGTAAAATGTTCAAGGGACCTCTTACTGTTCTCCCGTATAACAATTCAAAGGGTGAAAACTTAAGAGAATCGTTTGGAATTTCCCTGTATGCAAAGAGAATTGCTGGTAAATAACGATCCCAATCACGTGGATGAGCAGAGCAGAGCTTTTTCAACATTGATTTAAGGACGCCATTGAGACGTTCAACCATCCCATTACAGCTAGCATGATAAGGCGTAGTGTAGAGGGCTTTAAGAACATAGAAATGAAAACATCCTAAACTAAGTGAGCCACAATAACACTAGCTAGGCGAGCTGGCGATTAGTAAAAACAAAACTACCACTGAAAGAGCCATTTTTGGATTATAACACGGTTAACTACTCTGAAAGACTGGTCGTTGACTGTCTGACCGTCTCTCTTTATTGTTTGAAAACATAGTCAACATTGCCTCGGTGACGCCAGAGGCATATACATCTTAATATGATATATTTATAAATCTGAATAAAAAGACACCATAAAAAGAAGCTATATATATAAGAAAAAAAACCTAAAATTATAAGAGCATAACCTAAAAACTAAAATGAATAAAACGAAGCAAAAATAAAATGCATAAAACGTTTCCCCTAAAGTTAAAAATAAAAGCAAAGAAACATTGAGACCATAAAAGTTCATGAAATATTAAAATACAAAAAATAAAACTTGGTGACAAATAAAACCATTCAATAAGAGGTCTCGTAATATAAAAATAAAATAATAAAAGTGATAACAGAAAACTGGCCACTTTACAAACACAAAATATTTATATTGCCGATGGCACTTTCATCTTGTTATTTCACAAGATATAATAATTATCCGAATATATCAAGTTACTGTTCCTCTTTGTTTCCTGGTCCGTCTATATGACCTTCGGGAGGATGGCGCTCCTATTCCAGCGGGTCGTATGGGCCCTTCCGGCGAAACACTTCCAGGGATTGGAATGATGAGAACAACATTGATACAATAGGATATCTATGATAGCGATCATAGAGGGCAAAAGTGGGTGTGTGCATGTGCGTCGAGGGACGCCAGTGGAAGACTTTATCTTTCTGTATCAATACGGCCTACGGTTTATGTGGGCGAGTATCACTTGTGTTACATGCCGCAAAGACTTTAAAGACTACTCAAGACTACTGACGGCTCTTTCACATATACGACTCCTTGATTTATTAAAAAAAGAACATAGAGAATAGAACTTACTACATAGCCATCTTGGTACTGCTGACTGCTGCGATTCCTGTTATGGGTCGAAGTCATCGTCAGCATCGATGTATTCATATGGACTGTCGTCGTAGTCCATGTCGACCATTTCAGAGGTCACAGTTGCACATGACTCATCTTCCTAAAAAAGAAGAAAGAAATGGAAATAAGCCACATACATGTCTGTGTCTGTAAGTAGCATATATATACACTATATACACGTGGCAGAGAAAACCGAGACAACAGTTTCGAAATCTGCCTGGATTTAATTTTCATATACATAAGCATACACAAACAAGCTCACATATTCTCTCTCTCACACACACACATATATATATAGACTGTTGCCCTGGCTTATTGCCCTATGTATATGCATATATATTTCTGTTATTACCATTATCATTAAAGTGTATGATTGAATGTGCTTATAATGAATTATGTTGTTGTTTTTTGTATATTTTGTTCTACCGATGATTGGTGTAAATAAATATAAATCAAATGAATAGTGACTTTAAAACTACTACCTTAGTTAGTTAAAAATAAGGACGTCTAAGCAGATACAAACACTTAAAGAAATATGCGCGCAGTCTAAAAGAAACAAACGGATAATTTGCCTCTGTCGGTCATGCTTGACATCATTTGTATTTGATCTAGTTTGGGTTCCTTTATGCACCCTGTTCTGGAACAACCGATGTCATTGATACTGAACAAAAGTTCCGTAACAGTATACAAACACGCAAACACACACACACATATAACAGCCTAACAGCGAACACAAGACATCAGAAGCCATCGAGACCTGTAATTGTTTCTATTTCAACCGTGCCGATATTCACCAATAAAGGAGTCAAGAATACCAGACTTTGGCTTCCAAAATACCGTTTGTGAGTACCCCTCACAGAGAGAGAGAGAAAGAGAGAGAGAGAAAGAGAGAGACAGACAGAGAGAGAGAGAAAGAAAGAGAGAGACAGACAGAGAGAAAGAGAAAGACAGAGAGAGAGACAGACAGAGAGAGAGAGAAAGAAAGAGAGAGACAGAGAGAGAGAGAGAAAACGAAAGAGAGAGAGAGAGAGAGAGAGAGAGAGAGAGAGAGAAAGAAAGAGAGAGACAGAGAGAGAGAGAGAAAACGAAAGAGAGAGAGAGAGAGAGCGAGAGAAAGAGAGAGAAAGAAAGAGAGAGACAGAGAGAGAGAGCGAGAGAGAGAGAGATTAAAGAAAGAGAGAGAAAGAGAGAGAAAGAGAGAGAGAGAGACAGAGAAAGAGAGCGAGAGAGTGAGAGATAGAGCGAGAGAGAAAGAGAGAGAGTGTGAGAATTATATATTATGCTTATATAAGATATCAATTAGCAGTCAGCGACACCGACAGACCGGGAATCGACGACGCTACCGCTGACGCCCGATTTCTCCGCCTGTTCATACGTGTTGTGATATTGTTTATTGCTGTGACCATTGTGAAGTTGTGAATAGATCTTTCGTGCACCATAACGTCAGACTATCTGCGTTATGGAATAAACCTGTAATGTTCAAACCCTGTGTCTGGCATCACTACCTATTTGTGCTGGGTTGTTAATTACGAACAGACTAAGACAACCCTCACAGAGAGAGAGAGAGAGAGAGAGAGAGAGAGAGAGAGAGAGAGAGAGAGAGAGAGGGATGAGGGCTCTAAGGGGACAGTGACATGTAAGCCATAGGTACTCGCGGGAGCCTTAATTATGATTTGAACTTATAATTGCCCGACCCCCTACGTGAGGCTCAGCTGCTTAGGTGTTTTCAGATATCTTCGTTTATCTTCGTTAGCTGATCGTTTTTCTGATCTTTTTCCCATGACGTAATCTTGTGATGTTACTGAACGAACGTGCATTCCACGTTTTATTTTTTTTTTCTAATGCTTTTGAGTGCATCTTTGTTGTTCTTCTTTAATACTATTATCACTATCAATATCATTTAATACCATTATTATCGTTATTCTTCGGAGACTAGAGGCAGTTAAGTGAACGAAGGCTTGAAAAAAAGAGAAAAGTGAAGGAACAAAGAGGAGGCGACGCGACCTCTCCCTCCTTCCTCCCCTCCTTCCTCCGACCTCTCCCTCCTTCCTCTTTCCTCTCCCTCCTTCCTCCTTCCTCTCCCTCCTTCCTCCTTCCTCTCCCTCCTTCCTCCTTCCTCCTTCCTCTCCCTCCTTCCTCCTTCCTCTCCCTCCTTCCTCCTTCCTCTCCCTCCTTCCTCCTTCCTCTCCCTCCTTCCCCTCCTTCCTCTCCCTCCTCCCTCCTCCCTCTCCCTCCTTCCTCCGACCTCTCCCTCCTTCCTCCTTCCTCTCCCTCCTTCCTCCTTCCTCTCCCTCCTTCCTCCTTCCTCTCCCTCCTTCCTCCGACCTCTCCCTCCTTCCTCCTTCCTCTCCCTCCTTCCTCCTTCCTCTCCCTCCTTCCTCCTCCCTCTCCCTCCTTCCTCCTTCCTCTCCCTCCTTCCTCCTTCCTCTCCCTCCTTCCTCCTTCCTCTCCCTCCTTCCTCCTTCCTCTCCCTCCTTCCTCCTTCCTCTCCCTCCTTCCTCCTTCCTCTCCCTCCTTCCCCCTTCCTCTCCCTCCTTCCTCTCTCCCCTTTCCCCTTCCTCCTTCCTCCTCCCTCCTTCCTCTTCCTCCTTCCTCCTTCCTCTCCCTCCTTCCTCCGACCTCTCCTCCTTCCTCCTCCTCCCTCCTCCTCCTTCCTCCCTCCTTCCTCCTTCCCTCCCTCCTCCTTCCTCCCCTCCTTCCTCCTCCTCTCCCTCCTTCCTCCGACCTCTCCCTCCTTCCTCCTTCCTCCTTCCTCTCCCTCCTCCTCCTTCCTCCTTCCTCTTCCTCCCTCCTCTCCCTCCTTCCCTCCCTCCTCCCCCTCCCTCCTTCCTCCTTCCTCTCCCTCCTTCCTCCTCCTCTCCCTCCTCTCCCCTCCTCCTCCTCCTTCCTCTCCCTCCTTCCTCCGACCTCTCCCTCCTTCCTCCTTCCTCTCCCTCCTTCCTCCTTCCTCTCCCTCCTTCCTCCTTCCTCTCCCTCCTTCCTCCTTCCTCTCCCTCCTTCCTCCTTCCTCTCCCTCCTTCCTCCGACCTCTCCCTCCTTCCTCCTTCCTCTCCCTCCTTCCTCCGACCTCTCCCTCCTTCCTCCTTCCTCTCCCTCCTTCCTCCTTCCTCTCCCTCCTTCCTCCTTCCTCTCCCTCCTTCCTCCTTCCTCCTTCCTCTCCCTCCTTCCTCTCCCTCCTTCCTCCTTCCTCTCCCTCCTTCCTCCTTCCTCTCCCTCCTTCCTCCGACCTCTCCCTCCTTCCTCCTTCCTCTCCCTCCTCCCTCCTTCCTCTCCCTCCTTCCTCCTTCCTCTCCCTCCTTCCTCTCCCTCCTTCCTCTCCCTCCTTCCTCCTTCCTCCCCCCCCTTCCTCTCCCTCCTTCCTCCCCCCCCTCCCTCCTTCCTCCCCCCCCTTCCTCCTCCCTCCTTCCTCCTCCTCCTCCTTCCTCCTTCCTCCCTCCCTCTCTTCTCCTCCTTCCTCCCTCTCTTCTCCTCCTCCTTCCTCCTTCCTCCCTCCCTCTCTCCTCCTCCTTCCTCCTTCCTCCCTCTCTTCTCCTCCTTCCTCCTTCCTCCCTCCTTCCTCCTTCCTCTCCCTCCTTCCTCCTTCCTCTCCCTCCTTCCTCCTTCCTCTCCCTCCTTCCTCCTTCCTCTCGCCAATTCCTTCACACCATAGGTGTGAAGGAATTGGCGAGTAGGCAGACCGCCAGCCAACCTTTGACGCCTAAGCCTTACGTAGGCCTTACCTGAGGGAGGGAGAGGGGGGGGGGGTCACTGAGCACGCATCATGATGTCTACTTCATAATCGGACACGTATAGTAATATGTATTATACGAGGTAAAAGTGAGCTTGAGAAACCTTATTACTTCGTCCATTACCAGCAGAATTATTAGGGAAAATTATTTTTCTATTTACAAATGATCATCGTCCGATTGGATGTTTTTCATCTCTGATGTAAATGATATCGTTTTCTTTACATAGATATCCACAAATAATATATTTCTGCTCACATGGGAAAGCAGAAAAACTAATCGGGAGTGAGCCAAACAAATCATCAATTTTCATGAAAATAACTCCAATATTACTGTGCATTGTCTGTTTAACGTATAAAAAGTCATAAGAAAAGAGGAAGACGGTTGCAGGATATATTCAAGGGGTGTTGCGCGACTTTCCCTCCCCAAAAAACAAAATGGCGTCGCGGCCACTGATCGCTACGCATATAATCGAGGATGTTAGGCTTTTTCAAAATGTTCTACATTTTGCGGTTGTCGTTTGTCCTTTATTCGATAATGATCGTGCCCTCACACTTTCAGCCTTTAAATTATTCACCCAAAGAAAGTAGGATTCTGGAGAAATACATTTTTTCCCCATTTTCGTCCCGCGCCGCCATTTTGTTTCTACATCAAGATCCGTTCGAGCGAAAAAAAATCAAGGAAAAGTGCAAGCAAAAAAAGAGATTTAGAGAAATAGTGAAAGGTCGTGAGAGAAGAGATAAAAGATGAAAGAAAGTGAATAACATAAAAGATAACTATCATAAAAAATTCGTATAAAAGTTGTAACAAAAAGAACGAAACTCATGGAATAGGACGAAAAATCAATCGCCGGCAATGTCATCCCGTACCGCCAGACAGTGCGGCGCCGCCAGACTGCGTGCTGCCGCCAAGTACACGTTTACAGACACACATATCTATCTGTATATCTATCTTCAACCAAACTATCTATCTCTATATGTATGTACGTGTATATACACATACATACATACAATATGCAAAATATACAAAGGCGTTGAAATACTGACTAGTTTTTTTTTTCTGTAATTAGGATATAAGTGTATGACTATATAAAAGAGGAAATATTTTCTATTAGAATGACCTTGTTTTACTTCAAAAACAAGAGTTAAATAGCTGCCCTGTAATAAACTGGGGTTATAATGAATTGGCATGTCACAGCTCAAGGTGGCCTTTTCAGTTCATTCATTCTGCTTTGTACTGTAATAACGATGATACTAATTATGGTGGTGATGACATCATCATAATAGTGACACCACAGTCCAAAAGAATTATAACAGTAACGGCAAGCATAATACGAGTGTTGACATTTAAAGTCAGACTATTCCTTATGCTTGGTAGGAGAAGCACAGAACAACCAAATCAACATATCCTGTTTATCAACGACTGAACAGTGTTAACGTCAGCATTGTGGCAGCATTCAGCATCCTTCGGAACACTAAATTCACAGCTCAAGTTGAAGATTAAAAAAATAGAACAAATGTATGATTATTATTATTATGTTAATACTAGGAGTGATAATGATAAATGTAACGAAATTAAAAAGGATGATACTGATAACGATAAATGATGAAATGATAATGATACAAAGATTGGCAAATTGATAGAGACCTACATATATATACGTCTGTATATAAATATATATACATCACTAGATATAGATACACAAATAGGCAGAAACAGAAACATCAGAAACATCCAAATAAACATTCATGAAAGCGGGCGATAGGATTTCCGATGGCTGAGGTACACTGTGCCTAGCGTGTGTGTGTGTGTGTGTGTGTGTGTGTGTGTGTGTGTGTGTGTGTGTGTGTGTGTGTGTACACTGCTAGCCCATATGCACAGATTGGGGAAACCGAACATACACTAATAGACATACAGACACCCCTTCCCTTCAGGCATCTAACATGCCTTTTAGTCATTGGGTATTTTCTTATCTAAATATATCCCAAGTGGATGGGAGTGACATTTCTCATGATAGGCGGACGACAAATATTTCTTAGTACGAATAGAAATAAAGCAATTCAAAGTCGAGGGCGTAAATTTCATAAGAAAATATTTGATGAATTGAGGTAGCTTGTCAGATGAAAAAGTGATGTGTTTTTGCTTGAGTGAAGAGGTCGGTTATGACAAGTGATGACTAATGGTTGTTTACTTTTTCATCACCATTGCTATAACTACTACTGATGCTGATGCTACTGCTACTACTATTACCATTACTACTACTACTACTGCTACTACATTACTATTACTACTACTGCTATTACTATTAATTACTACTACTGTTACCACTATTACTATTACTACTACTACTGTTACTATTACTTCTACTGCTATTACTACTACCAGCAATGTCTCTACTGCTACTATTACTAACACTGCTACTACTATTGCTACTACTACTACTACTATTACTACTACTATTGCTACTACTATTTATATTACTACTACTATGACTACCACTGCTATTACTACTATTATTGTTTCTACTATTTCTACTACTACTTCAAAAATATTATTGCTACAACTATTATTAGTACTATTATTATCATTACTGCTACTACTACTTTTACTACTTTTATTATTGCTAAAACTATTACCACTACTATTACTACAACTACTACAAATAACAATCACTACTACTATTACTCCTGCTATTACCACTAATAATACTGCTATTACTACTACTTCTACTACTATCACTATTGCTACTACTACTATTACTACGCGTGGCCGCCGTGGTGACCGGACGCGTGTCTGCCTCCCCTTCGCCGCCGCCAGACAGCTCAGCAGACGATGACACTTCGCGGCCCCACACAGTCAGAGGCAAGGCTGACTAGTCTCCCTGAGTCTACGGGGCACCAAGGGAATTTCCCCGGTGCTTCCTCGAGCTGCTAGCCCGAGCTCGGATCCCCGGTGTGAGAGGGTAAAGGCTGCCCCCTCCCCCCTCCCCCCTCCCCCCTCCCCCGATTCTGCAACCCTAGCAACCACAGTACCAGCGAATACAGTAACAACAGTGAAAACAACATAGACAAAAATGCCATTTATTAATCAGATCGGTCATTTAACAGCAGCGCTGAACACTTATCCTGTGCTTCATTGCAACAAAAAAGCATGGTCTTGTGAGATCAAACTAGGACGTTGACAGCGCCCATAATATTGTTAAAGATATATCAGACTCTAGAAAGAAACACAACTAGAGACATTAGAAGGATGACGAATTTCATATTGCATACCATGATCGACCTGTGCTTGCATAGCAATATTATGGTGGTGTTTTTTTAGTGAAGTTATTCCTCCACATGAAGCACTAAGACACGCAAACCCAGTCTGAACCCTCCTTCAGCAGTCGAAACCTTATTGAAAATAAAACAGACTTGCTGATCGGAATGTTCTCCGAACACCAATCTGCATTGAAGAGTGTGATTCGGCAAGGTAGGTTGCCCCCTCAGACGTAGGAATGCGGAAAGGAGGCATCCGACACAACACCTCAACCCCCTCCCACCACATAACATCCGACCTCTGAACCCCGACCTGTGACCACTTTACTTACCTCCTTTCCCCTTTGCGCCCCCCCCCCTCCCCCTGCCAGAATGTCCTCCGTCTCCATCCCACAAAACACACACACAAACATTCTCCCCTTCCATGGCAGTATCCATGATAAATGCCTCCTCAAGCTCTCCCTCTCCTGACACTCCGCCCCCTCCTCCCCTACCTTCCATGGCAGTATCCATGACAAATGCCTCCCGTAGCTCTCCCCCACCACTCCACCCTCCATCCGTACCCACACCGAGCAAGCAAACTCGCGACCTTGCTGACACGCCAGCCGCCCCCCCCCCCCCCGACCGGTGCCGCGCAAGCGTTTTTCCATGAACTACAGAGACCTCAACAACAACCAGTATGAAGAACGAAGCTTCTACACAAGTAACACCCAGAAGAAACTCCATTAACAACAGTAAAAGAAAGAACGAGCAAAAACTTGTTCCACCCAACCACAACTGAGAATATGCAATACATCACCCCGTGCCTGGAGTCCCTGTCCCCCTACCACCCCTCCCCCTACTCCTCAAGCACCACCGCCCGTCCCCAAACAACTACGTAGAACGAAAACAAAAAAGGAAAACGAGGGAGGAACGCAACCACCTGCGAGGGGTCAAACGTTAGGTTAGGTAGGTAACGGTTTTATACATTGCGAGCTGTCATCCAGATGTAAACGACGATGAGATTGAACACTTCCTCGTTAATAATTGTAACAACATACCTAATGTAAAAACGTTTAAAATAGAAACGACACGTGATTACTACTCTTGCTTCACTGTTACTTTAAGGGACAGAGAGATAAATCCCAACTTTTTATAGAGTCCGACGTGTTTCCTAATGATGTCAAAGGTTTTCCTTAAAGAAACAAGTGCCGAAGTGAACAGAATGTTTGACGCCGCTAAACTGTCAGCAACTGCAGCGGCCAGACCACAATCAAACACAATCATGATAGAAGATATCACTGCACAGTCTCTCCCAGGTCACTTCGTTGAAACTGAAATGATGATTAAGAGGAGATGTATTGATATTCTTTGTATTAGTGAAACCTGGCTTCGCCAAGAAATACCAAGCAATTTCATCAACATTTCACATTTTCACGTCCATGGCTGTGATGACAGTTTATATATCTATGTACGAAACACCCTTAGTAATTAGATCTTAGTAATAGTAATAAGATCTCTTCTACAATGTAAATAACAGCGGTGGAGGACATCTGGGTAACCATGCAAAACATGCAGTATGCATCCCTCCTTCCTTCTCGGCGC
This sequence comes from Penaeus japonicus, assembly GCF_977035675.1. Classification (NCBI taxonomy): domain Eukaryota; kingdom Metazoa; phylum Arthropoda; class Malacostraca; order Decapoda; family Penaeidae; genus Penaeus; species Penaeus japonicus. The sequence goes on from NW_028234438.1 coordinate 21,636,532, forward strand.
CATCTATAGACACCCTCATGCCACCTTTTCGTTATTCAATTAACTTGAAAATCCTAAGAATGATTATGAAGCATACAATAAAACAACTCATAAACAAACCTAAAAGGCTTACAGAAACACTCCATCCATATTAGACAGACCTGATAGCCTTCTGCATACAGACGCTATCCCATGCCAAATTGCTGATCATGAACTTTTAACGATAACCTTGAATAAACAGAAATTAGATTTAACCAGTTATGTCCCTCATTCACTCTGCCAACATATCATAGCCAGGGAATCGACACTCTCGGAGATCTTATGAACAGATGAAGTGGAAAGACAAGTTGTTTTAACGAGCGTGATGCAGAATGCCATGCTGCCTCCGCTCCTTATGAATCAAAATTAATTGCACGTCGTCCTGCTCTTCGGGTAAACGACGACATTAAGAGAGCCGTGAGTGATGGAAATAACACTCATAAAGCTCTCAAAATAAACTGATTTTATACCACCCTTCAGGCTGAATAGGAAATCGAGAATTAAAAAAAAAACACTTCAACATATATAAAAAGTAAATTATTTTAGAAATAAGCTAAAAAAAAAAAAAAAACGTAGACACGACTCTGCTGAAACATGGAAACTGGCAAAAACTTTAGTGTCCAGGAAGAAACAGGACATTTCAATAATTTCTTTGCAGAAGTCGCCAGACTCGCCTAAGAACCAACAACCGCCTCCACATTTCCACAAAACACAACGAGAACAAGCTCACAGCAAACACTTTTAGACCACGACCAGTAGAAATAGAAACAACAATACTTAAAAAAAAAAAAAAAAAAAAAAAAACACTTGCGAGAAACAAACTCCGTAAGAGCGGATGGTATCGCCCATCGATTCATAAAGGATAGTCTATCTGCTATCTGACAGTCATTATAAATACATATATAGTTACCGGCATCATAACACCTACTTTCAAATCAGGATATAGAGATGAGATAAGTAGCTATCGCCCCATTACTGTACTCCCAGTAGTATCTAAAGCTCTCGAGAAAATAGTCGCAAATAAGTAATTGGCATCCCTGGAAGCGAACAACGCAACATGGATTTAGAAGTAAGTTATCCCCTGAAAAAAAAGAAAAAAAAAAGAAGAAAAAACATTACGAGAAATCACAAATGAAGTTTATATTACCATAGACAATAACCAGATAAACTTGATCACTCTGTGTTTTGTCGAAAGCCCTTGACAGTGCCAACCATGATATCCTTTTCATAAAGATATTACGGAACTGATAACTATTGGTTTAGAAATTATTTATTCGCCAGAACCCAGTCTGTTAAAATACGTGAAAATCTACCATCAAAGCAAATCCCATTTATTGGTCCACAAGCCTCCATATTAGGCGCAATCTTATTTAACATATCTATCAATGATTATCGACTGCTGCATTCAGTAAGCCGATGACTCAATTTCTTCACACTGCCTCTGTAAACAAATTGAATGAATTAATAGGAAAAACTAAACAGACACTCACAGAAGCACAGAGTTACTTTGATAGAAATAGTCTGAAAGAGAATCCACAGAAAACACAATGCATTTTTATAGGCAGCCGTGAGAACATAACCAAAATCCCTACAGATATTACTGTAGAATTCGAAGGTTGGTATGTGTGTGTGTGTGCGCGCATCTTTGCATTGCTACATCAAACACACATAAACAAACTAAAATGTTTAAAAACATATATATAATTATGACAAATACACTAATCCACAAAATTATACCAGGATATTATCCATATTGGCTTTTAGCTACACAAACAATAGGAATTATAACGGGAGTCAAAGCAAAACAAAAGAACTCTGTATATGAAAACATCGTGGACCAGTGATCTAGAAACATCTACCACATCCTGGAGATATTTCCAACAGAAGGACACTTTAAAAAAAAGAACATCTGATTTATCAGTGACATGGGCGCTTGAACATCAAGCCAAATACGACATTTCAGTCACTTTTGATGTTAAGATTTTGACTATGTTAATACTAATACTAATTATCATACAATGCAAATGCTGTACATGTAAAAAGGATAACCTTTGTAATTGATGGGATAAAGTATTTTAAATTTGTGTTTGAATACTGCGACTGTTACTACAACTACTACTTCTAGCACTGCTATTAATAATAATGATAATTCTTCTATTACTTCTTCTTCTTCTCCTACTACTATTACTACTACTACTTCTACTACAGTTACTACTTAAACTACAATAATGATAATACTCCTATTACTTTTACTACTACTACTTTTACTACAATTACTACTACAATTATTACTATCTTTATTATCATCTCCGTTATTATTCTATTGTTGCTGCTGTTTTGATTTGATAGTAATAATAGTAATGATAATCATAATAACAATTATGATGATGAGGATGCGGATGTTAATAAATATTCTCGTAATAATGGTATTAACAATAATGATATTAGTATTGATAGTGATAACAATAATGGTTATAGTGATAGTAATTTAATGATGGTAATGATACTGGTAATAATAATGATAATGATGATAGCAATAATTGTAATAATGATAATAATGATAATTATAATGATAACGACATTAACACAGTCCAACGACCTGGTAGCACCTCGTACCTTGTACCTTAAAGAAACTCAAACTAAATTATGATACAAATATTGCTTGCAATCACATTACGCAAGTTATTACGCAATTGACAGAAATGTGCTTTCGGGGAAAAATCAACAAACATTATAGCTAAATCTACCACAAGACTCTGGGCTACTAAGGAATTAAAAGATTTGACTAACATAGCAGCATAGATTTGTAAGAGTTATTATTGGGCTACTCATAATCAATATTCTAACATTTTATATGTTTAAACTATGATTGATACTTTTGATTCCATAATAAATGTGATTTAACGGGCTCAGCCTTGATCTAAAATTAATTTGGATATACCACCTTGTATGTATGATTCAGCTATTTGTTTACTTGAAAAAATAAATCATAGTCCTATGTTCAGAGGGTGATTTCTCATGCATAAATTACCACTACTGCTTTAGAAAGATACACTTGCCTTGAAGACTTTTTTTGTTAGTCCTTATGTTTGCATATACTCATATTCATTGCATTTTCAGGTGATAGGGCTGCATGCGCTGATAATGTTGGACAGCGGCGAAGAAAGGGTGGCAATAGAAGATGCAGATTCAAGCATCACATTGTGCAAGAAGCACAAAGCCAAAGTGACCAAGGGCAATCCTAGGAAGCGCTTCAGAAAGCCGCGTTCGATGTTGTGCATGAGTCCCCTTCTCATGGGAAAGAGAAGGAAGAAAAGAAGGAAATAATTGGTGTGTATTCATCCCTCTCTTCTCCCCCCCCCCTATCTCTCTCCCTCTCCCTCTCCCCCCCTCCCCCTCCCTCATCCCTCCTTCCCTCCTCTCTATAATCTAGCTGCCTCTCCTCCAGGGTTTAAGGGGACCAACCAGAGGGCTTTCCTGGTGTTTCCTCGGGCAACTAGCCTGAGCCCTCTTCCCCAGGGTAATCTGCCCCCCTCCCAGGGTACCGGGACCTCTCTCAGAGAGAGAGACAGAGACAGAGAGTGGGGGAGAGGGAGGGAGAGGTAGAGAGAGGGAAGGAAGGGGTGAGATAGAGAGAGGGAAAGAAGGGGAGAGATAGAGAGAGGGAAAGAAGGGGAGAGATAGAGAGAGGGAAAGAAGGGGAGAGATAGAGAGAGGGAAAGAAGGGGTGAGATAGAGAGAGGGAAAGAAGGGGAGAGATAGAGAGAGGGAAAGAAGGGGAGAGATAGAGAGAAAGGGAAGGAAGGGGAGAGAGAGGGGGGAGGAAGGGGAGAGAGAGAGAGAGGGAAGGAAGGAGAGAGAGAGAGAGAGAGAAATAGAAAGAGAGAAAGAAAGGAGAGAGAGAGAGAGAGAAAGAGAAAGAAAGAAAGAGAGGGAGACAGACAGACAGAGAGTTCAATTTCAAATTCAAAAACTTTATTCCATAAGTTACAATGGTTATTCTTAATACATATATACAATACATCTGTTTGATACGATATCACATCTGACAATTTAGGAAATGTTCTTTTAATTTTGTTTTGAATTTATTGAGGTAAGTGATGTCTTTAAAATTATGAGGTAGTAGGTTCCAGGTCATGATTCCACGTATTAGCATTTGTCGTGTCCCTATTTCTGCGTGTGATCTCTTGACATATGGAGAATTTACTTGTCGTGTTTGAACACCTAATGTGTTCTCTACAGTTTGTAAGGGAAAGATCCATTGTGGATAATTCCCATGAATTATTTTATGAATGAAAACACATGTATCATAACTGCATTTGGATTGAATTTTAACCATTTTAGTTGAATAATATGTGGGGTGATGTGATCGAACTACAATTCAGAAACACACAGGCTAAAACTTACACTACATAAACGAAAATATACAAAACTACCATGTAAAACGAGCAAACACAAGAGCAATCTATTATACGAACGGATACTAAAATAAACTGACAAAGGATAAAAGTGAACAAATAAAATAGGTAAAAAAAAAAAAAAAAAAAAAAAAAAAAAAAAATATATATATATATATATATATATATATATATATATATATATATCAGGAGCAAAAAATATATGCAAACAACGATCAATTGCAACGCCTAGCTTCCATCAGGATTCCCATTCACTAATGGGGAGGGGGGAGACTTATGTTTTAAACTCTACGGGGAGGCGCCACGTTTCATTCCTATCACTCGAACAACAACGGCCCTCCCAAATACTCCTTTGTATGAGTCGGTCTTGATAGATGAGTAAAATAGTAAATATAGACCATTCATGTTATGATTTTGATTTTCTAAAGGGCAAGACAACAGAAAGAAACCCGAATCAAACTTATATTTCAACCTTTGCTTGACTTGCTTATATGAATCTCCGAAATTATAATTGCATCGTATATACGATAGTAATAAAATGCACTTATGTGGATTACATGGAAAGCCATCCCATTCCTCAATCATACCATAACAGTTCAGTGATAAAAAAGACAATAAGCATCATTGATATAAAATAGTGTAGTCTTCCCTATATTTTGTTGTAGAAAACGAATACGTCAACTTTATAGAAGAAAATTATTTACTTCAACATAGACTTAACCATTTTTACGCTTTGCATCAATTTGCTTTTAAATGGCGATAAAATCATGCTAAACTAAAATTCCCAGTAATTCAAATCTAAAAGGAAAATGATGTTACACCATACATATGCAGACACAGAATATATTACACTTCAGGGCTGAAAACCGACGCTTAAGATACTCTACTCAGTCACAGCCAACTCACACTCACACTTAGTCATTCACACTACTCACACTTAGCTACAAGTCCAGCCACACTACTTATACAAGTTTTGGACACCAAAGAATGTCCCGATTTCTTAAATTGCCTTCAAATCGCCATTGCAATGTACTGTTCCAGCGTCAATACTCATATATCCGGAGAAGCCAGGCGAATAGGGTGTGTTTTCAAGACATCTAAAGGGTAGGGATAAAGAGACAAGCTCAAGGGCCTGTTTAACACGAGGCATTTTCCAACACGCGTTAGCAAACGCGGCGTTAGAAACTACCGCTCACACGAGGCGCTTTGAAACGCAGCGTCAACGCGACGCTTGTGTTTGTGCGTAAGTTATATAA
>NW_028234438.1:21647223-21657223 GCF_977035675.1 Penaeus japonicus
CTGAGGGAGAGTGAGAGGGAACTGAGGGAGAGTGAGAGGGAACTGAGGGAGAGTGAGAGGGAACTGAGGGAGAGTGAGAGGGAACTGAGGGAGAGTGAGAGGGAACTGAGGGAGAGAGCGAGGGAATTGAGGGAGAGTGAGAGGGAACTGAGGGAGAGTGAGAGGGAACTGAGGGAGAGTGAGAGGGAACTGAGGGAGAGTGAGAGGGAACTGAGGGAGAGTGAGAGGGAACTGAGGGAGAGTGAGAGGGAACTGAGAGAGAGTGAGAGGGAACTGAGGGAGAGTGAGAGGGAACTGAGAGAGAGTGAGAGGGAACTGAGAGAGAGTGAGAGGGAACTGAGGGAGAGTGAGAGGGAACTGAGGGAGAGAGAGAGGGAACTGAGGGAGAGTGAGAGGGAACTGAGGGAGAGTGAGAGGGAACTGAGGGAGAGAGTGAGAGGGAACTGAGGGAGAGTGAGAGGGAACTGAGGGAGAGTGAGAGGGAACTGAGGGAGAGTGAGAGGGAACTGAGGGAGAGTGAGAGGGAACTGAGGGAGAGTGAGAGGGAACTGAGGGAGAGTGAGAGGGAACTGAGGGAGAGTGAGAGGGAACTGAGTGAGAGTGAGAGGGAACTGAGGGAGAGCGAAAGGGAACTGAGTGAGAGTGAGAGGGAACTGAGGGAGAGTGAGAGGGAACTGAGGGAGAGTGAGAGGGAACTGAGTGAGAGTGAGAGGGAACTGAGAGAGAGTGAGAGGGAACTGAGGGAGAGTGAGAGGGAACTGAGGGAGAGAGAGAGGGAACTGAGGGAGAGTGAGAGGGAACTGAGGGAGAGGGAGAGGAAAGTGAGAGGGAACTGAGGGAGTGTGAGATCTGGAACTGAGTGAGAGTGAGAGGGAACTGAGGGAGAGTGAGAGGGAACTGAGGGAGAGTGAGAGGGAACTGAGTGAGAGTGAGAGGGAACTGAGAGAGAGTGAGAGGGAACTGAGGGAGAGTGAGAGGGAACTGAAAGAGAGTGAGAGGGAACTGAGGGAGAGTGAGAGGGAACTGAGGGAGAGTGAGAGGGAACTGAGGGAGAGAGAGTGAGAGGGAACTGAGGGAGAGTGAGAGGGAACTGAGGGAGAGTGAGAGGGAACTGAGGGAGAGGGAGAGGGAACTGAGGGAGAGTGAGAGGGAACTGAGGGAGAGTGAGAGGGAACTGAGGGAGAGTGAGAGGGAACTGAGGGAGAGTGAGAGGGAACTGAGGGAGAGTGCGAGGGAACTGAGGGAGAGGGAACTGAGGGAGAGGGAACTGAGGGAGAGTGAGAGGGAACTGAGGGAGAGTGAGAGGGAACTGAGGGAGAGTGAGAGGGAACTGAGGGAGAGAGCGAGGGAATTGAGGGAGAGAGTGAGAGGGAACTGAGGGAGAGAGTGAGAGGGAACTGAGGGAGAGTGAGAGGGAACTGAGGGAGAGTGAGAGGGAACTGAGGGAGAGAGAGAGGGAACTGAGGGAGAGTGAGAGGGAACTGAGGGAGAGTGAGAGGGAACTGAGGGAGAGTGAGAGGGAACTGAGGGAGAGTGAGAGGGAACTGAGGGAGAGAGTGAGAGGGAACTGAGGGAGAGAGTGAGAGGGAACTGAGGGAGAGTGAGAGGGAACTGAGGGAGAGGGAGAGGGAATTGAGTGAGAGTGAGAGGGAACTGAGGGAGAGTGAGAGGGAACTGAGGGAGAGTGAGAGGGAACTGAGGGAGAGTGAGAGGGAACTGAGGGAGAGTGAGAGGGAACTGAGGGAGAGAGTGAGAGGGAACTGAGGGAGAGTGAGAGGGAACTGAGGGAGAGTGAGAGGGAACTGAGGGAGAGTGAGAGGGAACTGAGGGAGAGTGAGAGGGAACTGAGGGAGAGAGCGAGGGAACTGAGGGTGAGTGAAAGTGAACTGAGGGAGAGAGCGAGGGAACTGAGGGAGAGAGCGAGGGAACTGAGGGAGAGTGCGAGGGAACTGAGGGAGAGTGAGAGGGAACTGAGGGAGAGTGAGAGGGAACTGAGGGAGAGTGAGAGGGAACTGAGGGAGAGTGAGAGGGAACTGAGGGAGAGTGAGAGGGAACTGAGGGAGAGTGAGAGGGAACTGAGGGAGAGTGAGAGGGAACTGAGGGAGAGTGAGAGGGAACTGAGGGAGAGCGAAAGGGAACTGAGGGAGAGTGAGAGGGAACTGAGGGAGAGTGAGAGGGAACTGAGGGAGAGAGAGTGAGAGGGAACTGAGGGAGAGAGAGTGAGAGGGAACTGAGGGAGAGTGAGAGGGAACTGAGGGAGAGTGAGAGGGAACTGAGGGAGAGCGAAAGGGAACTGAGGGAGAGTGAGAGGGAACTGAGGGAGAGTGAGAGGGAACTGAGGGAGAGTGAGAGGGAACTGAGTAGGTGAGGCTCGCTTTCTCATCCTAATCATATCATCAAATGCATTTTATAAAAGATGTAGAATATGTTCTTCAGATTGTTAGTAGAACATACTTTGATGATATTACCAATAACAAGTAATATTATATATGTAGATATCCAATTATTTTGTTATTTCAATGTATCCTATTTTCTCTCCCTTCATGGGCAAGTTCTGTTATTTGTGATAGCAATATGATAAAAAAAACTACATCATTTCTTCTTATAAATTCAAAATAAAGATTGCGAGACATGTTTAAAGGTCCAACTAATATCAAAATATGCTCTACAAATTATTTGTAGAATATATTTCGATGATATTAGCAAATAATCTATGTTGTTACTCAATTATATTATTACAAACAGCAGGACATTAGTGGATCTATCTCGAAAATCATCCACGAAAATTGACTCTATCTCGAAAATCATCCAGAAATCATCCACTAAAATTGACTCTATCTCGAAAATAATCCACAAATTATCCACTAAAATTGAGTCTATCTCGAAAATCATCCACAAATCATCCACTAAAATTGACTCTATCTCGAAAATCATCCACTAAAATTGACACAGAGACACAGAAAAGTGGAACAGCGAGTATATGTATGTGTATGTAAATGCATGTGTGTGATAAGATAAATATATAAAAAGAAAATGACATGCAAGAAACAGAACATTTTATTGATGCAAACACATGCCTATGCAAATATTCAAGTAAGATAATAGGGATGACAGCAAACAGAAAACATAAATAAAATTGAATATGACACGGTTACAGAGGGGAACTTCACAGGAACAGGAAGCAGGTTGCAAAGGGATGGGGGGGGGGGGGGGGGGGGGGGGGGCAAGAGAGTGAGGGAAGGGGGATCCCAACCACACAATATATATATATATACATATATATAAATATTTATATATATATAAATGTATATATATACTCATATATAAATGAATAAATAAATAAATAAATATATATATATAAAATACATATATTAATATATATATATACATATATATATATATACATATATGATATATATATGTGTATCTCTCTCTCTTTTCACTCCTCTCTCTCTCTTTATATATATATTTAAGATATATATATAGATATATATATATATATATATAATATATATATATATATATATATATATATATATAATATATGGTGTGTGTGTGTGTGTGTGTGTGTATACATTGTATACATATATATGTAATACATATATAGTATACATATATAGTACATATATATGTATATATGTATACAATACTGTACATACACAGACACACACACACACACACACACATATATATACATATACATATATATATATATATATATATATATATATATTATATATAATATATATATATATATTATATATATGTATATTATATATATATATATATACACTTATATATATATATATATATTATAATATATATATATATAGTATAATTATATTATATATAGTTATATAATAGCTGATGTATATTGTAATATATATATGTGTGTGTGTGTGTGTGTGTGTGTATGTATATATATGATATATATATATATATATAAAGTATATATATATATATATATATATATATATATATATATATATATGCATATATATATATATATATATATATATATATATATATATATATATATATATATATATATATATATGCAATATATATAATATATATATATATATATATATATAAGATATATATATATATATATATATATATATGTTTTCTTCCAGCACAAGTTTTTCATCACATCCTGAGCTGTACCAGCTAATGCTGACTGTATTAATTCTGTCTAATACTCTTGTGCCCAATTTAATCTCGCTGCCAATTCTTCAAAATTGGAAAATAAATAATCTGCTTGATAATCGCTAAACCTTAGAACAGGGCTTGTATACTTGGCTATATCAAAATAATTTACATTATCTGAATAATCAATTCAATTATGATTCATGCTTTACAGGATTTCTGATTCAGCATTCTTCTGAATTTAAATTCCCTCTTAATTTTGCCTTTACATTATCTTTATCAATGTTAGTTTGCATTTCTAGAACTTTTATCTGTTGCTCAAAGATTAAAACATTTACATATGTCATTTTTTGACGTTTTTATCAGCTAAATATCTAATAATTATTCTTTCTTGGCCGGTAGTAGCATTTATCTTGTGGGTGCAGCCACAAGATCTTAAAAAAAAAAAAAAAAAAAAAAAATGTTTTTACAAAGAAACTACCCTGGTTCTTGCAAAGTCAAGAGTCCAAGACAGGAATCCTGAAGCCGAGTCAGCAAGTGTTCAGCAAAGCAGGACCGAGCAAGAGAACACAGGGGAGGATCTTGGCACAAGAATCAAAAGAGGAGGCAAGACAGAACAGCGGAAAGATAAGATATGAATAATCTTGATGAAAGATGAATATGAATAAATGCTTTATTGTACATAGACACAAGTTTCCAATGCAGGAAAGACCTGCGTTGAAAACTTTACTGGCATCTTAATTTTACTTCGGCAACTTCAACTTCGTATGCTTACTTCTATTCTTATCTTATCTGTACATTTCTTAGATTATGTTACTTTGAAAAAAAAAGAAAAAAGAATTGGACAAATATGTTAAGACCCAACATGTAGCTTAACACATGACTGTAATGTGTCTATGTACAATAAAGCATTTATTCATATTCATCTTTCATCAAGATTAATCATATCTTATCATTCTGCTTAATCTTTCTTTTTGGATTATTTAGACATTATAAGCGTGTTCCACTACAAGATGGCATCTATCATGGCAGGTCATTTATCTACACTTTTCCTCCTTTCCCTCCCTTTTTCTCCTTTCCCCCCTCTTCTCCCTTTTCCCCTCCTTTTCACCTCCCCCCCCCTCCCCTATTGTCATGGTTCAACTTTATTAGGTTTTGATAAGCAAGCCACCACAACAATCCTCACGAAGTTATCCCGCTGTCATGTGATTTGATTTCATTATCAGCTTATCTAACTGATATTTGGTCATCATCTATAAAGATGTATATTATTTGTCAACGTGGAAATTAATAATATACATATATTCAGTATATATATATATATATATCTTTTTACATTTCTCGTTGAAAGATGACATTTTTTTGAAAGAAAGTATAATGAATAAAATATAATTGTAAAAGAATAATTGATATCAACAAAATTTTATGTTGTATAAGTCTAATCCGTGGGTGAAATCTTGTGAAATTTCGATGATTGTCTTGTGAGACTGGCATCTCTCGCTCGCACACCGTTGGCGCACATAAAATACCTGTCTTATACGAATGCGATGTCGACACGAATGCATCACGTGCGCATCTGCTCTCCAAGGTGGGGAACCAGTCAAAAGCAGAATTAGAGAGTAATGAAAGGCAAGAGACAGTAAGGAAAGGAACAAAACGTATTCTAAGCACGGATGGGAGTGAGGCGCCAGGCAGTCATTACAGCAACTTCACGTGTTTGAACTTGAAAACATTAATGCATAAGATTTAGTAGATGTGGGGGGGAAAGAGCGTCCCCCCCCTCTTACTCTCATACTCACTCACATCCTCACTCACTCACTTACTTACTTATTTACTTACTTACTCACTCACTAACCCAATCACTCACTTACTCATTTACTTTCTTACATACTTACTTACTCACTCACTAACCCAATCACTCACTTACACCCTCACTCACTCACTTACTTACTTATTTACTTACTTACTCACTCACTAACCCAATCACTCACTTGCTCATTTACTTTCTTACATACATACTTACTTACTCACTCACTAACCCAATCACTCACTTACTCACTCACTTACTCTCTCTCCCTCTCTCTTTATATATATCTCTCTCTCTCTCTTCCCCGTCCTCTTACTTTCCCTCTTCCTACCTCCCTACACACCGAACCTTACCTATAACAGTGATTATATTCAAGTCAGCTCCTATACCAAACAAAGATAAGACGACTGCATTTATAGATGAAAATGCTCACACACACTCCATAACTGAAAGCAAACATTACAAAAGTAATACAGAACTTGAGCGGGACAGTGTAGCGCAAATGCAGGATAGTCATGCACATGGTTAAAGATTCCGTGTGGAAGTATTGTTGGCTGTAGTGCTGTATTTTAACGTTGGTGGGTGTGGGATTTGGGGTGAGGGGTGATGAGGTGTGGTGCGATTTTGAGTGTAGGGAGTCTGATTAGAGAGTGTGTGAGAGAATGTTGTGTTAAGTTTGTTTGTGTGTGTGTCTATCGTGTGTGTGTATGTGTGATTGTGTGTGTGTGTGTGTATACTGGGGAGTGTGTGCGGTGTGTGTGTGTTGTGTGTGTGTGTGGTGGTGTGTGTGGTGTGGTGTGGGTGGTGTGTGTGTGTGTGTATGTGGGTTGGGTGTGTGCTGGGACATCGCCATTCTATATCTCTATCTATCATCCTCTTGTGGGTGTGTGTGTTTGTGTGGAGTGTGTGTGTGTTGTGTGTGTGTGGGTTGGTGGTGTGTGTTTTTGTGTGTGTGTAGTGTGTGTGATGTGTGTAGTGTGTGTTTGGGTGTGTGTGTGTGTGTAGTGTGTGTGTGTGTTTGTGTTGTGTGTGTGTGTGTTGAGTGTGAGTGTGTGTGTGTGTGAGTGTGTGTGTCTGTGGTGAGTGTGGTTGTGTGGTGTGAGTGTGTGTGTGTGTGTGTGTGTGTGTGGGTGTATGGTGTGTGTGTGTGTGTGTCGTTGTGTGTATTGAGTAGACGTTGGTTTGTGGGTGTGTGTTTTGGGTGTGTGGTGTGTGTGTGTATGGTGTGTGTGTGTTGTGTGTGTGTGATGTGTGTGTGTGTGGGGTGTGTGTGTGTGTATAGTAGTGTGTCATGTATGTCTGTGAGTGGTGTGTGTGTGTGTGTGTGTGTCGAGTGTGTTGAGTGTGTGTGTGGGGGTGTGTGTGTGAGTGTATGTGTGAGTGTATGGGTGGATGTGTGGGTGTGTGTGTGTGTGTGTGGGTGGGTGTGTGATATGTGTGTGTGTGTGTGTGTGTGGTGTGGGTGGTGTGTTTGTGGAGTGTCTATCTTCATATAATAATAACATTTATATATCTCTATTATATATATATATAAATCTCTCTATATTCATCTCAACTATCTCTATGTGTGTGTGTGTAGTTCGTGTGTGTGTGAGTGTGTGTTGTGTGTTGTGTGTGTTTGTGAGTATATATGTATGTGTGTGTGTGTGTGTGGTGTGTGGGGGTGTGTGTGTGTGTGTGTGTGTGTGAGGTGTGAGTGTGTGTTTGTGTGTGTGTGTGTTGGTGTATGTGTGTGTGGAGGTGTGGTGTGAGGTGAGTGTGTGTGTGTGTGTGTTGTGAGTGTGTGTGTATATATCTATTTATATATATATCTATATCTCACATATATCTATAATATACATATATATATATATATCAACTCTAGTACTGTGTTGTGTGTGTGTGTGTGTGTGTAGTGGTGTGGTGTGTGTGTGTGATGTGTGTGTGTGTGTGTGGTGTGTGTGTGTTTATGTGTGTTGTGTGTGTATGAGTTGTCTGTGAGTGCGTGTGGTAGTGGTGATGTGGTTGTGTGTGTGTGTGGTGACTGGTGTGCTTGTGGTAGTGTGTCGGTGGTGTGTGTATGTGTAGTGTGTGGGGGTGTGTGTGTGTGTGTGTGTGTGTGTGTGTATGTATGTCTGTGTGTGGTAGATGTGTGTGTGTGAGTGTGAGTGTGAGTGTGTGGTTGTGTGTGTTGGTGAGTGGTGTGTGTGTGTGTGTTGTGACTGTAGTGTGTGTGTTGTGTTGTGTGGTTTCGAGTGTGTGTGTGGGTGTGTGAGTGTGAGTGTGAGTGTGTGATTTGGGTGTGTGTGAGTGAGTGTGTGTGTGGTGTGGATAGAGTGAGAGTGTGTAGAGTGTGAGACTCTCACCACACACACACACACACACACACACACACCACACACTCACACACACACTCACAGCACACACACACACATAATATATATATAAATATATATATATTATTATTAGATATATATATATATAATATATTTATAATATATATATACACACATACATATATATAGATATATATTATAAATATATATATATATATATTATATATATTTATAATATATATAATAATATATATAATATATAATCTAATATATATATATCTATATATATATATATATATATATAAATATAATATATATATATATATATACACACACACAAACACACACACACACACACACACACATACACACAAACAAACACACACACACACATCACACACATAAATATATAGATATATATATAATAAATATATATATATATATTCATATATTTTATATATATATATATATATTATATAGATATAATTAATATATATATTTAATAATATATATATATATATATAAATATATATAGTATACATATACACATATATCAAAGTATATAAATATATCATATATATATATATATATATATATATATATTATATATATATATATCTATCTGTAATAATTGTATGTATCTATATAATACAAAAATACATACATACATACATATATATAATATATAATAAGATATATATATATATATATATAATATATATATATATATATATATATATATATATATATATACATAAATACACACTCACACACACCACACACACACACACACACCCACACACACTACACACATCACACACACACACACACACACACATATAATATATATATATATATATATATAGATATATAATATATATATATATAATTATATATATATTTAAGGTATATATAATTTCACACTCACACACAACACACACTCGCACAGAGATGCATATATATATATAATAGCTATATATATATAATATATATATATATATAATATAATTTTATATGTATTATATATATATATATATAATATATATATATAATATATATATATATACATACATATATACATATACATATACACACATATAGATATATGTATATACTCATATATTGAGAGAGAGATAGAGACGTACAAGATATAGCTAGATGATATATAAATAAACATATGCACGTATGTCCGCATATTTGACAGGAATATCTGAATAGATAAATCTATAGATTGAGATATACAAATAGACGGGCAGATATGGATAAACCGATAGATATATAGGTAGCTTAATGAAATAAAGTATCCACACGTATACATATACATACAATGCTGTATAAGCCAAGACGTATATAGAGAGCAACAATATAAAATTCCTCCACGGACAGTCTAATCACTTTGTGTCTAACTGTGCATTATGCCACAACACGCAGCCCTCTCACCTGTGTATGACTCAGAATGCAAATGCCATAATAACCAGGTATCGTGGCAACCGACAGAGAGATTGGTATCTGAGGGAGAAAGGGTGAGGTGAGATCGGAAGATTTGCCGAAACGGAATTGACTTTTGGATCTCGCGGGCGAAGGATCTCTCAGCGGCTCCGTTTTCTTTGAGGGAGACGATCACTACAGAAAACGGTAAGTTGGAGAAACTGTCTTATATACGTTCATTGTTGTTTTTTATAATTATTATCGTAGGTAACCTCTGCTGAAGGGAAGGTTTAGGGTTTTA
>NW_028234438.1:21667223-21669723 GCF_977035675.1 Penaeus japonicus
AGCAGTAAGGATATGTTGTTGTGCCTGTGTGCTTTAGATTTGAGTTAATCCGAATATCCGTGAAATAACGACCCAGGCAGATGTTATTCTCCATCATCTGACAAAAGCATAGTGAGGAAATAAATAATCTGGTGTTTTATCTAGACCGAAGTTTAATTTACCTTTGAAACATCATAAGAAACAGATAGATACAGTAGATGTATAGAAACCCAATCCAACATTACGGATATCAAATCATAGAAAATAGGTGATAGTGTCCGTCATTATTTTGCATTTCCATCTATTCCATTTCCCTCTCTTCAGCGGCCTTCCTCATTCCCTACGTCATCATGCTGTTCTGCGCCGGCCTGCCGCTGTTCTTCATGGAGCTCGTCCTCGGCCAGTACGCGAGCCTCGGCCCGGCCATTTTGTTCCCCAAGGTGGCGCCGATCTTTACGGGTGAGTTCTTAGGGCGAAGGATTCTGTCTCTCTGGCTTTGTCCTTGTTCCGTTTGGGGGAAAGGATGTCGATGGGTTACATCGTGTTATGTATTGATATTTGCGGGTCTGTGCCTTATCTTTAGTTATATATGCACTTCTAGGTACAAATATATATTAACTTGCATGCTTGTATATCTACCAATATATCAGACGCATATTCATATACACTTGTACATTTGTAAATACCCTACTTGTACCTACACGTATACACGCACGTATTCCCCCCTCCCCCACCGTGCCTCGTGTTAGGACTCGGCTGGGGGATGGTGTTGATGACGGGCTTCTTCTGCATCTACTACAACATCATCCTGGCGTGGTCGCTCTTCTACACCTTCGCCTCCTGCTCCGGGACCCTTCCATGGGCGTCCTGTGACAACGACTTCAATTCTGTGGGTGAGTGATTCTGTGTGTGTGTGTGTGTGTGTGTGTGTGTGTGTGTGTGTCTGTGTCTGTGGCTATTAACTATTTAACCTTTGAAGAGCTGGCTTACACAAAGCATTTTAAGTGAACTTAAGCCTATTGGAATGGGATATTAGTCCTAAAATTTGTATATGTAATTACGGTCGTGAGATATGAAGGTAACTAGGTCAGTTCATATACATCTTCGCAAACAACTACTTCAGAACTGCATGAAGAAGGAGATTAAGCCATGCAACTATTCCCACTTCAAAACAAGTAAACAACAACAACACCCCCCCCCTTCACGCAAGAACAACAAACCTAAACAAAAACCCAATCCATCTTAACCAAACACCCTTTCCCCATTCATTCTCACACCAAGAGTGCTACAGCCAAGACGCGGCCGCTGGGTGTCGGAACCAGTCCCTCTTCTACTACAACAAGAGCTGCATCGCCGTGGACGCGTACTGTGGCTTGCGAGGACTTCGTGAGTACAACTCGACCCACTGTTTCGACCCGAGGAACGATGCCTTTGCTATTTCTGAAGCTGAAGGCAGCCTCCCAAGGATCTCGCCATCGGAGGACTATTTCAGGTGATCATAATTGCCGGTGCTTAATTGATTATGATTGGGGTGATTTTGGTGGTGACACGAGTGGTGGTGGTAACTCATGCAATTGTGTGATATAAAGGGTTACATCTTGGTAATGAGGGTATTGGAGATGTTGCTTATGATTATGGTAAAAGCTTAAGGTAGAGTATATGGTTTATGAATTAGAATAGACACAATAGATACATATATCAGTAGTAGTATCAATAGCAGTAGAAACAGCAAAATTAAGGGTAATAGTAGGATAATTGGTAGACATAGTTGCTCTAAATGCCAGCGGCGCAAGCAACAGCAATCATAATAGCTTTTGTAATAAAATCAGCCTAGGAAATATCACCAGCAGCATAAAAAGGGTCAGTGGTAGCACTGGAGTGGCATCAGAAGGAGTAGTATGAGTAGGAGTAGCAATACTGGAAGCAGCTGTAGTATAGATATAATTAGCAGTACTAATACCACCATTATTAATACTGGCAGCAGTTATAAAGATGACAGCAGATGTAGTAGCAGCAGTAGTTGCAGAGGTGGCAGAAACAGTAGTAATGGTTGTAGTAGCAACGATAGTAGCGACGGCAGAGTTAGCAGAAATAAAATTAATAGCAGTACCAGTAATAGCAACACCATTGACAACGACTGAGGTAGGAGCAACACTGATAGCTGCAGTAAAAAAAGGAAGTGGTACACACTAGAGTGACAATGATGGCAGCAATAAGGACAAGGATAGCAGCAGCAGCAGAGTAGCAACCAACAGCAGCAGCTGTGGTAGTGGTAGGAGCAGCAACAGTAGCAGAAACGGGACAGTAGTAGTTATACTCATCAACTACAGTACTTTTGGTAACAAACATAACGCCATTAAACGTAGTCTCTTTAGTATAAAGACTATTGATGATAATCATTTAATAACTGACAAGTTGATGATGGCAATTGCTTGAACTACGAGGTTGCCATTTGGACTTCGCCTCGATTTATAATAATGAGTATAGTAGTGCTTTTTGTTGCAGTTGTAGTTTTAGCAGA
>NW_028234438.1:21694723-21702223 GCF_977035675.1 Penaeus japonicus
GAGGAAGATGGTAGTATGCAGTAACGCATTTAATATAGAAATACAAATTTTACCTCCCGTAAGAAAGGCAAAATTTGTATTTTTATATTAAATGCGTTATTGCATTCTACCATCTTTTTCATATATATATATATATATATATATATATATATATATATATATATATATATATATATATCATCATCATCAGCCTGTATCATTCCACTGCAGGACGTAGGCCTCTCAATCTATTCCAGTCATTCCGGTCTTATGTCCTCTGATTCCAGTTTACTCCTGCAAAGTTCGCTATTTCATCTCGCCATCTAGTCATTGGTCTTGCCCTGGGTCTCTTTGTGTCGTGGATTACCCATTCTGTTGTTTTCTTTGTCCACCTGTTGTCCTGTCTCCGATATATGTGTCCAGCCCACTGCCACTTTTTCTTCTTGATGCTCTTGAGTATATCCTCTACTTTTGTTTGCTGCCTGATCCATGTGGCCTTTTTTCTTGTCTCTTAAGCTAACTCCTAGCATAAGCCTTTCCATTCCTCTTTGGGCGCTTACTAATTTCCTTTCGAGTGCCTTGGTCGTAGTCCATGTCTCTGATCCATATGTCATGACGGAGAGGACACATTGGTATATATATATATTTATATATATAATACATGGAATCAACAGATACAGGCAGCGTTAAGATTGACATTCTGTGACGGAATGGATTATTTCAGTTTTCATAATTTTCATGTTGTTATTTCCATTAGTTTATTTAAGTGTAATTGTGCCCGTGACCATGTGACCCAAATACGCCGCGCCAAAAACAACGACCGCCATGACCCCCCCCCCCCCCCCCCCCCCCCCCGCTAACCCCCGGCGCCCCTACCGTAAACCCAGACGATGCCGACGATCTGCACGAGGCCGAGGATGATGACGGAGATCCCAGCCGAGTACCAGAAGAAGAGCTCGAACATGAGGATCCCGCCCTCGAGGCACATCGAGAGCCCCATCAGGAAGATCACGAGACACACGCCGGCGACCACGATGGGCTTGCGGGTCCTCAGGGCGGGAACCAAGTCGAACAGGGCGGTGGTCACGGTTTCAACCATCGTCAGCTGGGGCGGAGATTTGGACTGATTAGTAACTCAACTTTTTCGTCTCTTGCTGGTGCAAAGAGATAGATTGAGAGATGAGCGATCCGGGATGAATGGTTTCCATCATCGTTAGCTGTTTGCAAGGTAAGGGATTGATTGAAAAAAAAATAACTGAAAGAAATGTTTTTTTTCCATAGTCAGCTGACACAGAGAGAAGTATAGAAAGACACACGAATAAGAAAGAAAATAAAGGTTTTCACCCTTTTCAGCTGGTGCGAAGGAAAATATTGAAAACCAGAAATGTAAAGAAAAAAGAAGAAAAAAAAAAAAGCGGTCTTCGCCATCGTCAGCTGTTTCCAAAGGAAGGATCTGGTAATGGGGGTTAAAATCGCAACAATAACAGGGGTCATGGTGTCTCGGGTCATATCTGATTCGAAGCTTCGGAAGAAAGGTCCTTAGTTTTTTGTCTGTGTTTTGTCTTTTTTTTTTTTTTCCTTTTTTTTTTAGCTATTTCCGTCTTCTCTGGTTCTTCTGCAAGTTACTAAATATGTATGATTTGATAGTTGATAGATACAGGTACAGACTCGTTACAGGTATTCTGATGAGGATGTATCATGTAAACGACGGTAATTATTTGGTAGCCTTTGTCCTTCCCTGTTGCTCATCTTCTCTATCGCAAAATACTGTATGGGGGATGTATTGGTGTTAACTTTCGTGCCAGATATTAAGATTCTATACAATAGTTGATACTTATAGTAATGAGGCGGAATTGCTTGATCGGAAAAAAAATAAGGGGGAAACAGGGGCGTCATTAGGAAGTTTTGTATATATATATATATATATATATATATATATATATATATATATATATATATATATATGTTTGTGTGTGTGTGTGTGTGCGTGTGTGTGTGTCTGTGTGTGTGTGTGTGTGTGTGTCTGTGTGTGTGTGTGTGTGTGTGTGTGTGTGTGTGTGTGTGTGTGTGTGTGTGTGTGTGTGTAGTTAGTCCCGCTAAGCTTTCCAAGGGGGCATCTAAATGAGCTAAACAAATTATTTCTCTGTTTCGTCCTAAATATATCTAAAATAACTATAATATTGTATTATACATAAAAGACTTTTGACTTTGTTAATGATGTGTCTAGATTGTTTTATTTGATTGATGGAAAGAGTAGTTAGTTCGGTATTTACAAAAAAAAAAAAAAAAAAGAGAGAGAGAGAGAGAGAGAGAGAGAGAGAGAGAGAGAGAGAGAGAGAGAGAGTGAGAGAGAGAGAGAGAGAGAGAAAAAAAGATGGCGCCACATTAATGACAAATCTAATTTCACTGTTCAGGTAGAGGTGAAGTAGAAGGCAGGCGAATAGGAAGATGGACAGAAAAAAGTAAAAAAGAGAAAGAAGAGGAAAAAATAAATAGAATTAAAAAAATAAATCTCATAAAGAAAGAAGGCGGTACATAGACATTCGAAGAAAAGAATTAAGAGAAACTAACCGTGAAGAAGAAGAAGAAGAAGAAGAAGAAAAAAAAATCACACAGAGGGAGAACAACAACATCATCAGAAGAAAGGATCGACGCCGGCCAGCCCACCTGCGACGCCAAGCCGATGTTGATGAGCATGACGAAGAACAGCACCGACCACAGCTGCGGGAGCGGCAGGAGGGACACCGCCGCAGGATACACGATGAAGGCCAAGCCGGAGCCCGAGGAAGCCACGTCCTTCACCTCGACGCCCAGCTCCGTCGCCAGGAAGCCCAGGATGCTGAAGATGACGAAGCCGGAGAAGACGGACGTCGAGCAGTTCGAGAAGGCGATGATGATCGCATCTCTGGGGGAGAGGGGGAGGGAGGGATGAGAGGGGATGGGAGGGGATGGGAGAGAGGGATGAGGGTGGGAGGGAGGGAGGGAGGGATGAGAGGGGATGGGAGGGAATGGGAGAGAGGGATGAGGGTGGGGGGGAGGGCGGGGAGAGGGAGGGAATGGGAGAGAGGGATGAGGGTGGGAGGGAGGGCGGGGAGAGGGAGGGATGAGAGGGGATGGGAGGGAATGGGAGAGAGGGATGAGGGTGGGAGGGAGGGCGGGGAGAGGGAGGGATGAGAGGGGATGGGAGAGAGGGATGAGGGAGGGATGAGAGGGGATGGGAGGGAATGGGAGAGAGGGATGAGGGTGGGAGGGAGGGCGGGGAGAGGGAGGGATTGGGAGAGAGGGATGAGGGTGGGAGGGAGGGCGGGGAGAGGGAGGGATTGGGAGAGAGGGATGAGGGTGGGAGGGAGGGCGGGGAGAGGGAGGGATGAGAGGGGATGGGAGAGAGGGATGAGGGTGGGAGGGAGGGCGGGGAGAGGGAGGGATGAGAGGGGATGGGAGGGAATGGGAGAGAGGGATGGGGGGGGGGGGGGGGGGGGGGGGAGGGAGAGGGATAAGAGGGGGTGGGAGAGAGGGATGAGGGTGGGAGGGAGAGCGGGGAGAGGGAGGGATGAGAGGGGATGGGAGAGAGGGATGAGGGTGGGAGGGAGGGAGGAAGAAGGAGGGAGGGCGGGGAGAGGGAGGGATGAGAGGGGATGGGAGGGAATGGGAGAGAGGGATGAGGGTGGGAGGGAGGGCGGGGAGAGGGAGGGGGGAGAGGGGATGGGAGGGATGAGAGGGGATGGGAGAGAGGGATGAGGGTGGGAGGGAGGGATGAGAGGGGATGGGAGGGAGTGGGAGAGAGGGAGGAGGGTGGGGAGGGAGGGGGGATGAGCGGGGAGAGGGAGCGATTGGGAGAGAGGGATGAGGGTGGGGGGGAGGGGGGGAGAGGGAGGGATGAGAGGGGATGGGAGAGAGGGATGAGGGTGGGAGGGAGGGCGGGGAGAGGGGGGGGGTGAAGGGGGTGGACGGGGAGTGGGAGACGGGTAAGAGGGGATGGGCAGGGAAAGGGTGGGGGGAGGGCGGGGAAAGGGGGAAGAAAGACGGGGAATGGGCGGGGAGAGGGGGATAGGTGAAGCAAAGGAATGGAAAGGAGGGAAGAGGAAAGAGAAAGAGAGGGAGAGGGAGTGGTAGAGAGGGAGAGAAGGATAGAAGAGAAGAGGGAAAGAAAGAAAGGGAGATCGAGAATAAGAGTAAAGGAAAGCAAGAGAGAGAGAAAGAGACAAATAGAATAAAAAAAAAGACGAAGCATAAACAAGAAATATGCAAGTCATTTACGCATACGAAACGACTGACAGTGACACCTAGCAGAGAGAAACGAAAACTGATGATGAATGAGAATGAATAACAATTGAAAGAACAGAGAAAAGAGGATTGAATACAAACATAAACGGATAATGAAGCCTAGAAAATGGGACAGACAAACAGATAAGTAAAACAAACGCAGTTAATTAGCTCACGGAAATAAATTGTATTTTATTTCTATATATAATATATGATTATGATTAGAATTACGATCATTATTATCATCCTTATCATTACAATCATTATTTTTCATCATCACTATTATTCTTATCACTATCATTATCATTATCATCATCACGTTGTTATTATTACAGTTATTGTTGTTCTTACTATTATTATCAATCTTACTATTATTAATATAATTTTTTTTATCTTTGCCATCACAGTTATTATGCAGAGGATTATCCTTATGATAATAATCATGATTATGTTCATTATTATCATAAATATTATAATTATTATCATCATTATTATCACTATTATTATCATTATTACTTTCACTGATACCATTCTCATTATCATTGCTCTCATTCCTATCACTATTACCATTTCTACCATTCTCATGATCATTATCATTATCATTACCATCACCCTCACCATCATCACCCTCACCCCCACCAACATCACCATCACCCTCACCATCATCACCCTTTCCATCACCATCACCATCATCACCACTCTCACCCTCACCCTCATCACCCTCACCCTCACCCTCATCACCCTCCCCCTCCCCCTCCCCCTCCCCCTCCCCTCCCCCTCCCCCACCCCCTCCCCCTCCCCCTCCCCCTCATCACCCTCCCCCTCACCCTCACCCACACCCTCCCCCTCCCCCTCACCCTCACCCTCACCCTCACCCTCACCCTCATCACCCTCACCCACACCCTCACCCTCACCAACCTCATGCAATTATTATTGAACTTATTGTAGGACGAGAGGGTGACGAGGCAGCCGAAGGAGACCCCGAGGGAGTAGAAGATCTGGATGGCGGCGTCACTCCACACCTCCACCTCCAGGAGACGAGAGAAGTCGGGCTTGAGGAAGTAGAACTCGATCCCTTTGACCGCGCCGTCGAGGGTGATGCCTGGAGGCGCGACGGGGAGGGAAGAGGAGGGAGGTTAGATTGGTAAGGGGGTGGGGGGGAGAGGAGGGAGGAAGAGGGAAGAGGAGGGAGGGGAGGGAAGAGGAGGGGAGACGAGAAGGGGTGGAAGAAAGATGGAGGGGAGACGAGAAGGGGAGGGAAGAGGAGGGAGGTTAGATTAAAAAGGGGAGAGAAAAGGAGGGAGGGAAGACAAGAAGGGAAGGGAAGAGGAGGGAGGGGAGGGAAAAGGAGGGAGCTTAGAATAAAAAGGGGAGAGAAGAGGAGGGGAGACGATAAGGGGAGGGAAGAGGAGGGAGGGGAGGCGATTGGAAAGGGGAGGGGACATGAGGGAGAGGAGACGAGAAGGGGAGAGAAGAGGAGGGTGGGGAGAGATTGGAATGTGAAGACAAGAGGAATGGGGATAAGACCTACGAAAGGGAGACAAGAAGAAGAGGAATAAGAGATAAGAAAAGCAGGTGTGAGGAAAGAGATGAGATGAGGGAATAGAGAGGGAGGCGAAAGGAGGGAGGGAGGAAATCAGGAGATATAAAGAGAAGAGAAAAGCGTAGGTAAAAGTCAGGATATTTTATATATAAAATAAATGGATAAAGGATTGAAATATGTAAGTAAATGAATAGATGTACAGATAGATAAATTGAAAAATCGAGATACAGAGTAAATATTAAGATTTCTCTTGTGATATCAATTGCCAACCCCTCTTTACTAATGAGTAAATTATTAAATACAATCAATTAACAAGGACATAAGGCGACGCCCTTCAGAGCCCCTTGCCTTACCTCTGACGAACAGGATGGCTAGGATGACGTAGGGAAAGAGGGCGGTGAAGTAGACCACTTTTCCCGACGACTTGATGCCCCTGGCCAGGCACGCGCCCACGATCACCCACGCCAGCGCCAGGCAGCCCACCAGCTCCCATCTGAGACCGCCCATGTCGTCCCAGGAGCGCCCCGTGACGCCCAGCATGCGGTTCCTGCAGTGTGGGAGTGGGGGTTAAATTGTGCTTGTTTGTGCATGTGTCTATGTCAGTGTTTTCATGTGGTGGCGTTTTCTTCTGCTGAGATTATCGGTGTCTGTTTCTTCCATTCCTTCATATTTCATGTGTATGATTGGAGTATATCGTCAAAAAAGTGTGGCCAGAAGATTTTGTTGGGAGATTCATGTTTTTTTTCTGAATTCAATTCTTCTAATTTAGACTGAGACAAAGCTATGTAGAAACTGCAATATTGTAAGTGATGTTTCCTGAGTGAATAAAATAGATGTTCCTATAAAAAAAACAAAAAGATAACGGATTAAAATCCCTTTTCCTTCGTCCTTATTCTATCACCATTGTTTTAAAGTACTTGAAAGAAAATATATATTTTTTTCACTTGAAATAATCCTCGCTGGCTGAGATCCTCGTGAGAACAGTCTCGACTGGCTGGACCCAGCTTGACCCATTGGTAGGATCGTGGCAGTGTGTCCCATTTAACTCCTTCAGGTCAGCCAGACTGCAGTAGTCGCCCACGCTGAGGCAAGTCCTGTTATAGTAGACGAGGGAGGAATTCCTACAGAACTCGGCCTCTCTGTCGGTGAAGCAGTCTGGAAGGAGGGAAGGAGGGAAGGAGGGAGGCTCTTCAGAGGGACGGTTGCACTGAGTGGAGGGAAAAGAAGGATGGAGAAGGTGGAAGGGTGAGGGGATGGAGGAGGTGGATGGTCGATACGGAAAAGAGAAAGGGGAGCTGAGGAGGAGCATCCAATATCAAAGATAAGATGGATAGGATAAGAAAGGAAAACAAAGAGGAAACGATAGGATACTGAGCAATGGTTAGACAAGGAGATAATCGAAGGATAAAGATATCCATTCCCAAAATTGAGATGTCTGATAATTTAGGAAAAAAATATCTCAAGGACAGGACGAAAGAAGGAAAAAATGGTATCACGTTCAGAAAGCAGCAGAAAGGAAGGTTAAGGAGGGCATAGCAGAGAGAGAGAGGAGAAAGCTGTAATGAAAAATGTACATGATTGCTAAAACATTGAGTTGAAGGGGTTGAAAAAAAAAATACTTTGGGACAGCTACTCTACATATCGAAAAAGGAAAAAAAACAACACACTGATTACATTAAAAGCAAATATATAAGCCCACCTATGAATTTCTGAGA
>NW_028234438.1:21724723-21729723 GCF_977035675.1 Penaeus japonicus
GTTCGACTGTTTGAACATGACTTTTAGTCTTTATTTCATGTTTCCATTTTAAAAGGCCAATTCTTCAGACTTTCCTTATTTAAATATCGCTTATTAATTGTATGTAGTTCATCTGCTGACTCACCGAAAAAGGAACAAAAAAAAAAAACCCCAAAAATTGGTTGTCCCCCCCCCCCAATCTGCAAAATCTTAGATTGCTTAAGTGATCAGTGCTCATTCCCTATTTTAATCCCCTCTCTCTTCCCAATCTAACTTCTTGAATACTTTCCCCTCCAAGCAGGGCTGTAAACAGCTTCGGTGAGATTGTGTCAGCCACTGCCTAACAAAAAATACCCTTTTTTTATTTGGTATTTTAATTGGTTACCTTCTTTCTTCTGCGTGATATTTATGACGGTCCGCTGTACCATCTCTATATAATCCTCTAATAATCCGCAGTATATTTCCTCTATATAACTCCTTGATTTACGAAATTGCATCCAGTACTTACTTGCAAGATATCTGTACCAGTCGAATGCCTTTTTTTTTCATAATCTACGAAATGCCATTACACAGGGGCATATCCTCTATATTTTCGTTTGTTTCTTCCCTTTCCCTCTCCCCTTATTTGAGCTAGTGTGGTGGATATTGGTCTGTATTTGAGAATTCCCCACTGTTGTCCACATAATCCACGCGGAACCCTGCCTGTTTCCTCCTTGGGTTGTGTTTTTTGAATCTAATGTATTCGGTGATACGACGGATACGGCTGTGATGATTTTTTTGTGAACAGTTTATAGATTACCGAGAGACAGGGCTATAAAGGTCTGTAATTCTTTAAGTCTTTTTGTCTCCCTTTTTGTGTATTAGAATTATTATTGCGTTTATCCAGGCCTTCGGAATTTAAACGACGTCTAGACATCTGGTATAAAGAAACTGCCAGTCTTTACTCCGCAATCTCTCCTGCGTCTTGAATAAATCTACATCTGAAGGGGCCGTCTTCTCCTGGTGTTTTTTCCTCTTTTCAATGCTTTTTAGTGCCACTATTTACTTCATCTACCGGATGTTTGGAACATCTCCAATTGTTGTGTTTTTCTCCGTATGTGGTTGTAGTGTCGTTTGAGTGGTATAGTTGCGATAGAAGTCTTCTATACTTTGATAATTTTCGTTTTAATGTATTCCGCCTCTCCATATGGTTTTCTTCACTGCACATTTGTTTTTTCTATTCCAGCCTGCCGCTTGTTTCTTAAAGCTGTTGCCGGCAAGCAGAGCTTCGTGTTTATTTTTCGTATGTTAAATTTGCGTCATCTCTTTCTTCTTCTGTTTATCGTCTTAGTCTGCTCTGTGTGGATTGCTTATCCTGTCTCGGATGATTTTATTTTCATGTCCTACACTGTTTCATAAGCTCTTTCGTCTCTACTGAAAGCTACAACTGAACCTATATAAAATAAGTATATATCTATAATATAAATAAATATATAAATATATATATAATATAAATAAATATATATATAAATAATATAATATAGTAATATATATATATAACAACAATAATATATATATATATATATATATCTATAGATATATATATATATATGTGTGTATACACCTAACTAATGGACACATTCATACATATATATAGATATATATATATATCATATAGTATCTATATATATATATTCAATATATATATTATAAAATATATATATTATTTGTAATGGATATATAGAAACATATGTATTGAAAGCTCTCTCTCTTTCTCTCTCTCTCTCCTCTCTCTCTCTTCTCTCGCTCTATTTCATCATCTCCCTCCCTCTATCTCATCTCTTCTCTGCCTATCTCTGATCTCCAGGCTCCGTCTTTCTCTGTTCTGTTTTCACCAACGAGCTAGAAAGAGCTATCAGGGAGTAGCTAGAGAGTCAGAGCTCGGCGCGCTCGAGAGATAGCGTTTGTATGCTATTTTGTATGTATGTGTGATGGGTAGTGTGTGGGTTAGATGTAGATGTGTTGGGATTGTTTGTTATTTAGTTATTTAATTTTTAGTGAGTGTGATATTGATGTTAGATATATTGGATTATTTTCATATAGAGAGATGAGAGAGATGATATTTTGTTTTTTTGGGTGATATGTTTGTATTGAGTTAGATTTTGTGATTGTGAGTTTTTTGTGTATTTATTGATGGTGATAGTGTGTTATGAAAGTTGATATATGATTTTTTTGTTTAGATTGTTTGAAGTGATTTGTTTTATGTTTCACAAATCACTCACCACATCACACACACTGATCTCAATAACTAAATATCAACTCTGTCACTAAATCTTGTTTGATAGTTGATATTTTTAGAGATTTATGATATAGTAATATAGATAGATTTATAGTAGTATGGTGTGTCAAACACACACGATCACAACTCTCCACACACAGTGTCCCCTATCTCTCACAATCTGTTCGTTGCGTGGGAGGTAGAGTGGAGTTGCGAGAAAGCTGAGCGATTTTCTAAACCCAAAACAAAAGCTTGATACGAGCCGCGAGAAAAAGAGGGAGGAAGCAGAAAGGGGGGGGTGGAAAGAAGGGGAAGGGCGGGAGGAAACGAGAGGGAGGAGGGCTAAGGGGGAGAGAGGAAGGAGGAGAGACGAGAGAGAGAGTGAGTTAGTGCGGGGAGAAGGAGAGAGAGATGAGGGAGGGGTTGGAGAGAAGAGAGCGAATATGAGACGAGAGAGAGAAAAGGAGATGAGAAACGAAGAAAGAGAGAGGAGAGCAAGCAGAGAAAGAAAAGGAGAAACTAGAATAAGAGAGAGAAAAAGTAGAAAGACGGGAAAAGACGAAGAAGGACGAGGGAGAGAGAGAAGAGAGAGAGAGTAGAAGACGAAGCGACAAGACGAAGAAGAGAGAGAAGAGAAGAGGGAGAAGAAGGGGGGAGGAGGAGAGCGCAAGAGAAGAAAGCTAAGTGATAAACATCATAAGAGGAGAGAGAGAGATGAGAGATAAGAGTAAAAGAGTGAAGAAGAGAGAAAGAGAGGAGAAGAGAAAGGAGAAAGAGAGTAGAAAAGTTAAGAGATGAGATATGAAAGAAAAATAAAGAAGAAAAATTAAAAGGAAAGCAAAAAAATAGAAAGAAAGAGAAGCAGTAAAAAGAGGAGGAGAAGAAAGAGAAGCGAAAGAGAGAGGAGAGAGCGAAAAAAAAAGAAAGAGAAAGAGAGGAGAGAAAGCAAGAAAAGAAGTAAAGAAGAGAGAGAGAGAGAGAGAGGACGATAGAGGAGAGACAGAGAAAAGAGTGAGTGTGAGTGAGGGGGGGGGAGAAATAGGAGTAAGAAGAGAGGTATTGAGGGAGAGTAGTAGAGAGAGAGAGAAAGAGAGAAAAGAGAAGAGAGAGTAGCGGGAGGAGAAGAAGAGAGAGAGAGACGAGAGAGAGAAGAAACAGGAAGAGAAGGATGCAGAGGGGAGTGAGGAAGAGAAGAGAGCCAGAAAGGAGAAGAAGATAATTGAAGAAGGCTCGGATAGCGAGAGAGACAAGGAGAGAGAAGAGATACTATCGCGTAGAGAGCGAAAGCGAGAGAAGGGAGGAAAGAGGTGAGTGTTCAAGAGAGAGAAGAGAAAGAGAATAGAGAGAGAAGAGAAATAAGCAGGGAGAAGGAACAGAAGCAGAGAGAGTGAGTGAAGTAGAGGGAGAAGAAACTAGAGCGTACCCCTAAAGCAGCATAGCGAGAGAAGAGAGACTATAGAGAAAACCCTCTTCTACTGATACTCTCTACACGGTCCTCAAGCGCTATATATCTCTCTCGCTCCTTAATCTACTAATCTCTATCCCTGTCGATCTCTCTCTGCTATCTCTACTCATCTCTCTCTCTCTTCTCTCTCTCCTTTCTCTCTCCGATCTCTTCTATCTCTCTAATCTATTATCTAATCTTTTTCTCCCCTCTTCTCTCTATCTTTCTCTTACTCTCTCTCTCTCTCTCTCTCTCTCCTCTACCACTCTCCAGATCTCTCTCATTTCTCCTTTCTCTCTTCTCCCCTCTCTCT
The DNA here is from genome assembly GCF_977035675.1 of Penaeus japonicus. Taxonomy (NCBI): domain Eukaryota; kingdom Metazoa; phylum Arthropoda; class Malacostraca; order Decapoda; family Penaeidae; genus Penaeus; species Penaeus japonicus. Next base: position 21,728,717 of record NW_028234438.1, read on the forward strand.
CCCTTCTCTCCTCTTCTTATCTTTCTTCTTTCTTCTCACTCTTCTTCTCTCTCTCGCCTCTCTACTCTCTCTCTCTCTCTCTCTTCTCTCTCTCTCTTTCTCTCTCTCCTCCCTCCTCTCTCTCTTTCTCCTCCTCTTCCTCTCTCTTCTTTCCCCCCTCTCTCTATCTCTCTTATTATCTCTCACTCCTCTCCCTCATTCTCCACTCTCTCTTCTCTCTCTATCTTATCTATTCTATCTTTTCTTCTCCCTCCTCTCCTCCTCCTCTCCTATACTCTCTCTCTCTCCTCTTCTCTCTTCTCTGCCCTCGTCTCCCACTCCTCTCTCTCTCCCTCTCTCTCCTCTCTCTCTCTCTCTCTTCTCCCTTCCTCTTATCTCCCCCTCTCCTCTCTCTCTCTCTCTCACCTCCCTCTCTTCTCATATTTTCTTCCATCTCTCCTCTCTCTCTCTCATCTCTCTCTCATCACTCACTCTCTCTCTCTCTCTCCTCCTCCTCTCCCCTCTCCCTCTCTTCTCCTCTCCTCTTCTCTCTCTCTCCCCTCTCTCCTCTTTTTCCCCCTCTTCTCTTTCCTTCTCTCTCTCTCTCTCTCTCTCTCTCTCTCTCTCTCTCTCTCTCTCTCTCTCTCTCTCTCTCTCTCTCTCTCTCTCCTTCTCCCCCCCCCCCCCCCCCCCCCCCCCCCCCCCCCCCCCCCCCCCCCCCCCCCCCCCCCCCCCCCCCCCCCCCCCCCCCCCCCCCCCCCCCCCCCCCCCCCCCCCCTCTCTCTCCTCCTCTCATAGGGACGGAAGGATCCTCTTTTACGGCGTCGATGACCCCCCCGATCTCTGACCCCCCGATCTCACACCATGCACAGAGCAAGGGGGAAACACTGCGAAATCTTCTACAACGATTTCATCCCGCCACACGTTCGATTCGACGATCGAAGGACACCCGGTTGAGTTCGTCGTTACACGGCTTTAAGTCGCTTGATCATCCAGAACAGATTGAAAACTTCTCAGGCCCCCTTTGA
>NW_028234438.1:21739723-21754723 GCF_977035675.1 Penaeus japonicus
TTCACAGTTCATAGATTATATAATGCAATCTAAAAATAGACTTATTTTGCTATACAACAAGGCGTATCGATAAAAGCACACACACACACACACATACACACACACACACATACACACACACACACGCACACACACACAACCACACACACACACGCATCCTCACACAGGGCTTCCTATTTATACTTTTATCTTTAAGAAGATATACACATACACACACATACACTAAGTGTTCACATGAGCACACATCCACTTATACCCTAAATATCTCTAAGTATCTATATATACCAGTAAATACGTGAGAAAAAAAAGATAATAGTTGTAGCCTACGAATTTCATTTCATGTCAATAACTTTGATAATCCTAAATTTCCATTCAAACGATTGATGGAATGCATTGATTTTTTTTAAAAACGTTATTAAAAAAGTTTTTCGATATCACAATGTCAGATGAAGCTAAAAACCCACACGAGTGCCCTGAGAGTCATTACAATCTGTTTTAAAAGAATGATCATACTTGATAAAATCATGATACTAAAATTACACAAGTATGTCATCATTTGTTTGCTCCAACATACATATATTAAAAAACAAACAACAACACGCACACTGTGACGCTATCACTCTTGAAAAATATACTGGCTTACTATATTTGATATAAAAATGTACCTCCCATCACAACCCTGGGAGTATAGAAAACGAATTCAATAAAAAAAATTCTCTCGCACTATAAGTTTGAGAAATGACATAGTCCACGATAACAGAGATTCCACGAGTCTACCCTGTTCAGATACACGTTTTCTTTTACATGTGGTTGGAGTATCCGCCGCTGCCATTGGTGTAAGGTGGAGGCACTTCTTCTGTCGGCATTGTAGGGTATACCTAAAAAAAAGAAAAGGAATATTACAGAAATTATTGTAAAATGGACTGGAATTCTGAATTGCCTAGAATGAGAAAGAGAAAGGTAGATGACATTTTGTCATTAATGATAAAATATTTCATGACACCCATGAAATATGTAGTAAATAAATATCCAAACGATTTTTTTTCAAATCAAAATAATGTAAAAGTCATAAACAAACCCTACAACCAACACCTCAAACCAAAATACCAAACCACCCGAAGCTCACCTTGGCAGCTCCTTCCTGGTAGCCCTCGTTGTCGTAAGTGTACCTGAAGACCCCCTCGGGATGCCCCTTGGTGGCCGCGCCCTTCTTCTCCCTCAGCTGGCGGATGTGGTGCGGGCAGAAGTCCGGGGAAGCCATGATCAGCTCCTTGCCCTTCTTGTTGCCCTTCCACACGACGTAGATGGCCCCCAGGGGAATGAAGATGATGGAGCTCACGCAGATGAACCATCCGAGGGTCTGGATGGAGTTCGGGTACGTGTACGTGCCCCAGTAAGCGGGCACGAAATAGTACACCGACATGAGGAAGATGATCTGTGGCGGAGAGAGCACGCTTTGAAAATGGGAGGAGAGGGGGCATGGGGCGTGGAAATGGGAGCGACGAAGGCTGATCGAAATGGGGAGAGTGAAGGAAGGGATGGTGAAGCTGAGGGGGAGGGGGAAAAGGTGATAAGTCTGGGAAGAACGGTGATAAACTGAGGTGGAGGAGGAGGACAAGGAGGAGGACAAGGAGGAGGAGGAGGAGGAGGAGGAGGAGGAGGAGGAGGAGGAGGAGGAGGACAAGGAGGAGGAGGACAAGGAGGAGGAGGACAAGGAGGAGGAGGACAAGGAGGAGGAGGACAAGGAGGAGGAGGACAAGGAGGAGGAGGACAAGGAGGAGGAGGAGGAGGAGGAGGAGGAGGAGAGGTGGCGGAACTTGGAAGGAACAAGATAGGAATGGATCCTGATACGTTATCTACACCATGATCAACGCAGAAAGAAAAAATAAGGTTCACGATGACACGTCAAGAGAATTTTGGCAAAGACAGTAACAAATGCATTAAGGAAATTAGAATAATCAAGAGTTAAAGAGGAAGATGTTAAACGATAATGATAGAAGTGACGAAGAAAATCATGCAGGAAATTCACAGGAACTGAAAATTATCTCATGCATGACGTCATTTACAAAATGTCAAAAGGAAACAGGAATAAGAACCAACTTACGGCAAGCGACAAAGGTGTGATGACGAGCCAAGTTGCCGCCCAGTACCCATACAGAGGAAGGGGCATGTAGATGTTCATCTCCTCACGAATGTTTCTCATGAAGTTCTTGAAACCTGGAGAGAGAGAGAAAAAAAGGATTTTAGATTGCAGTTTTGATACTCCATGATAGATGTTTTAGACTATTTGGTTCGATTCGTCACCTCACGTTAGAGCGTTTTGCACGTTTCGAACGGTCAAGAGTGAGAGCGAGTGTGTCTATACGAGTGTATCCATATGACTCCTTCCCCCAAACTCTTTAACTAAATATCCTCTCTTCTCGAAAATGAACCACAACAACCTATAAACAACTAAAATCCTGTCGAAAAGAGCTCACCGTAGATATACTGCACCACCACAATCTCCGTAATGGCGAGGATGATGACGGAGAGGCCGGCCGAGTACCAGTTGAAGAGCTCGAACATGTAGATGCCGCCCTCGAGACACATGGTCAGCCCCGCCAGGAAGAGACCGAAGCAGACGCTGAACACCACCAGGGGCTTCCGCGACCGGAGGGACTCGAACTGGTCGAAGAGCGCGGTGCTCAGGGTCTCCACCATCGTGAACTGCGGCGGGAGAGGTTGCGGGTTATTGGTGGTAAATGGAACAGTGTCTCATATACAGTAGATGTTGCAGGCATTACACTAATCACAACTGATCGTCGCCAGCACATGCACCCAAAGGCACACAAAAGCACTGGCGCGAACAAGGGAAATATCCCTCAAAAAGACGCTTAAAGATATCCAGACAAGGTCGGTTACAGACAAAATAGAAGGAGGAAGATGAGAGAGGGGGGAAGGAGGCAGAGGAGAGGAGAGGAGAGGAGAGGAGAAAGGGGGGGAAGGAGGCAGAGGAGAGGAGAGAGAGAGGGGGGGGAGGAGGTAGAGATGAGGAGAGAGCGGGGGAGGAGGAGAGAGAGAAGGTAGACGAGTACGAGACAAAGACGACCAAAGCGAGGCGGCCTCACCTGCGAATCGAGGCCGAGCGTGATCAACATGGCGAAGAAGAGGATGGCCCAGAGGGGGGGCACGGGCATGCGCGTCACGGCGGCAGGGTACACGACGAAGGCCAGGCCGGAGCCCGAGGACACGACGTCCTGTACCTCGACGCCCAGCTCCGTCGCCAGGAAGCCCAGGATGCTGAAGATGACGAAGCCGGCGAACACGGACGTCGAGCAGTTCGCGAAGGCGATGATGATGGCGTCTCTGGGGAAGGGGGAGGGGGAGGGAGGGGGAGGTTAAGTTTTATTTTTACGTAGCCTACATGAAAGAATGATTATTGAAGAAATCAAGAGACTTTTCAGATCGGAAACTATAAACGTGCCATAGAACGCAAGAGTTTTAATGCACCTTAAACCAAATACATCAGCAACAACAAAATACAACAGCATATACCCATCTATCTATCTATCTATACATCAACAACATTTCTTACCTCATACAGTTATTCTTAAACTTGTTGTATGAGGCGAGGGTGATGAGACCACCGAAGGAGGAGCCGAGGGAGTAGAAGATCTGCGTGGCGGCGTCATTCCAGACCTCGATCTCGGCCAGACGGGAAATGTTGGGGCGCAGGAGGTAGAAGTCGATGCCCTTCTGCGCGCCCTCGAGCGTCACGCCTGCAGGATTGGATTCGGTTTAGGGCGGGGCCAAGTTTGGGCTGGGAGGGAGCTCTCGTTACCCTTGGCGTCGTGTTATCTCTGCGAGTCTCGTCTTCGATTTTGGTTTTGGAATGACCTTTCATGTCCACCACCATTACTATCGTCATAATCACAGACTTTTCTCCGCGTTTTGAGGTAAAGCCATAAGAGCAGAGGTAAATTTTTTGCCTAACAAATCATACTTCAAATCGAAATCACTACTTGATAAAAAATAAGACCAATGAAAACAGAGAATGGAAGCTTGAAGCAATTTTATAAGTACAGCCCATTGGACGGAAGAATAAACGAGAAAAGGGTAAGGAATAATCACAAAAATACATCTACAGACTGATCATGTTAAAAAGAGCGAGAACATAGACACCTTAAAAAAATAGTGATGGAAAGGAGCGTCTTAGAACAACTTCCCCGAACTTCCTCTCAACCTGATCTATCCAAGCTATTGTTCTGCGACGCGACAAAGACTCACCCCTGATGAAGAGGATGACGAGGACGGCGTAGGGGAAGAGGGCGGTGAAGTAGACCACTTTCCCGGAGCTCTTGACGCCCTTGGCCAGGCACGCGCCCACGATCAACCACGCCAGCGCCAGGCAGCCCACCAGCTCCCAACGCATGGAGCCCATGTCGTCCCAGGAGGTGCCCGTCACGCCCAGCATGCGGTTCCTGATAAAGGGGGGAAGGGGGGGGGGTGAGGATGAATTCGGGGGGGATCCACGCTCGTCATGTACTATGTACAAATAACTACAAATAGAAGTTTACTATTTACTGGTCGTATTTCTGAATTGTGCACTTTAGCCTGATATGTTTCAGTTTCAGAAATTAAATGTTTTAACAGGCCACACATGAATTATCAATGACATGCAGAAGGGTAAAACAGTGAATCACGTAGCATGACTTAGCAAAAGGTCATTGCGATGGTAGACAAGTTATCTATTTATCTCCCTTTATATATATAATGCACACACACACGTATATATGATTGATGACAGTTTACAGAAAAGAGGAGTCGTATATTGTTTACTAAATCACTGGAAATCACACAAACCTATATGAGAATTATCAAATTTTCCAAGATAAGTTGGCCAAAAATATTAAAAAAAGCAAAACGGAACATCAAGAAGAGAAAAAAAAAACACCTGATTCCCCAAACAGAAAAAAACAACCCTATGTAAAACGCCCCCCTCCCCCCCCACCACAAAAAAAAAGAAAAAAAAAGAAAAGGAAACCCACTTGAAATAATCCTCGCTGGCAGAGATCCTGGGAATGGCACCCTCGGCCGCCTTCATCATGGTGCCCTCGGCATCTTCCGCACAGTATGTCTGGTTGAATCCGGTCATGTTAACGATGCCACAGTAGCTCTCGAGGTCGATGCACTCCTTGTGGTAGTAGAAGAGGGACTGGTTGCGGCAGTTGGCGGCAGCGTCCTCGGTGAAGCACTCTGGGTTAGGGGTTTTGTTATTGGTATGGGTTTATTTGGGTGGCGGCTGTCGTCTTTATCATTAACGCGTATATATTATTTTTGCGATGTTATTCCTATGAATATTATTATAAATATTGTTAATGCCATTTCTATCGCATCTGACTGTTTGCATCATCATTATCAATCCAAGGTTTATTCCGACGCCCAATATCAAAATATGGAAAGCCATAATGTATTTCATTCCACACACAATTAGACCCTAACCCCCCATCCCCCACCCAAAGTCTTACCCCATGACATACCATGCAGTATATCACACCCAAACAAATACCAGAGAAGCCACAGCATAATAACCCTTAAGTACCAATACAAGACAAACGAACTTTCCTTCCCCGCAATTGTCTCGCACTCACCGATGGAGTTGAAATCGTTGTCGCAATTGCCCCAGGGCAGGACACTGGTGAAGGAGGCGAAGGTGTAGAAGAGCGTCCACGCCAGGATGAGGTTGTAGTAGACGGCCACCAGCGCCGAAACCACGATCATTCCCCATCCGAGACCTGTGGCGGGTGGAAGGGACTCGAGTTGAGTTCGGGTTCGGCTTCGAAAATGGGATTCAGTTGGCGAGTGTTGGAGTCGTGAGCTTGTGCCAGTGAGATGGTAGTTGGCATTTGTGGAACTGTCATTATTGATATATTTGTTCCCGTGTTTATGATCGTTATTTGCTTGAGCAGTATATGTGCTACGGTTTCTATTTTTATATAATATGTCTATCACTTTTAGATACAGTGTCCAAATGCATTCATCATCATCATCATCATCATTACTCGAGAGCAGCCTACGTTGCGTCAACTGACTGACCAAAAGCCCAGCAAACACAAACAACAATCCCACTGCAATCAGATCACAAAGCCCCGGGAATCAAAACAACGTCAAATGACTCAAATGAAAGACTCACCGGAGAAAATGGGCGCCAATTTCGGGAAGAGGATGTTGGGTCCGAGGCTGACGTACTGGCCGAGGGCGAGCTCCATGAAGAACAGAGGGAGACCCGCGCACAGCAGCATGATCACGTACGGAATCAGGAAAGCAGCTGTGGGGCGGAAGAGAGGAATAAATATATATGGAAGAATGAATAAAGGAGAGAAAGGATCATTGGTATAAAAAAAAACGTTGACATACAAATGAGTTGATTATAAATGAGTTGATTAAATGATACAATAAATTATTCATTGGATATATATAATGCATTGATCACTGGCTAAATTAATAAATAACTATATGAAATTAAGTACCAAATATTATTCATTCAAAAGCCCATGTGTAATTACAGAGCAAAATTACGAATCCACATTGCGTTATTCACACGTTAATCATCTATAATTCCCAATACATGACCATTGAATTCCAAAGTATTTGAAGCGAGACATGACATTACACATACGCGCAAAAAGAGTAAACCCTGTCACTAAAATAAGCATTACGTCACGTCAATTCGCCAGAACTTTCCAAGTAACGATTACAAGGTCGTTCGTGGCGGGGAATGCGGATCAAGCGCGCTACCGTTCCTTTAGCGTGAGTGTTCGTGTAATTTGGCCGTCCTTGGAATTCTCTTTTTTCCGTTTATATCCATGAGGACTTTATTTTTTTAGGCGGGGCGCAATCCACATGTCTACCTCCCCGACGTTCGTGTTGCACGTCCCCCTCCCTTCCACCCATAAACCAATTCTCGCAAGTCGCTCTGCATGACCTCACCGTCGTCGCTCTTACGAACAACACGACCAACCCGTCCCTGCAATCCACTCGCCGCCGCCGTTCTCGTCGCAAATTCCCCTCCCTTTAATCCCGAGCCAAAGCCGTTCTCGTCGCAAATCCCCCTCCTCTTAAACCCGCGTCAAAGCCGTTCCCTCGACTCGCTCACCGCCGCCGTTCTCGTCGCAAATCCCCCTCCCCTTAAACCCGCATCAAAGCCGTTCCCTAATTTACTCACCGCCGCCGTTCTTGTAGCAGAGGTAAGGGAACCTCCACACGTTGCCGAAGCCGACGGCGTAACCGAGGCACGACAGGAAGAACTCGCACTGGTTCCCCCACGTCCCTCGCTCCTCCTCGGCCTCCAGCGCCTCCGTCGAGCCAACGTCCTTCTTGTCCTCCTTTCCCATGGTGATGGCGCTGCTGGAAGGAAAGGCGGGATGAGAACAAGGGCAAGAACAGGGAGAATCAGGAATGGGAATGAGGGAATGCGGATGTATGGATAAGAATAGGAGTAAGATGAAGAATAAGAATAGGAGTAAGATGAAGAATAAGAATAGGAGTAAGATGAAGAATAAGAATAGGAGTAGGATGAAGAATAAGAATAGGAGTAAGATGATGAATAAGAATAGCAGTAAGATGAAGAATAAGAATGGGAGTAGGATGAAGAATAAGAATAGGAGTAAGATGAAGAATAAGAATAAGATTACACGGATGAACATCAATCAGTAACGTGATTAGAAACTGAATCAATGTAATGAAGGACGATAAAGATTTGAATAGTAATCAGAAAGCAATTCGCTGAACAAAAGCAAATTGATTTTGGCAATATGATTATTTTTAGACAAGTCACTGGTAATAAAATTAAATGAAAAATAAAAGACGAGAATAAAAGATCATCCTAAATAAAACAAGAGATAATAAGACCTTCAATAGTCCTCGCTGGCGGAGAAGTTAGATAAGAGAAGGACGAAAAGATAATCAGAATGAAACATAATAGACGCAGACAGAAAAAAAGTGGCGAAAATGAGAGTTGTAGTTGTTTATTGAAATGACTGGTAACAAAAATTGATAACTAGGAATAATAATAGTATCAACAATAATGCAATTATAAGAAATCAAGATACTGAAGGTTTGTCAGCTCAGATGCAAAAAATAACTTGTAAGAGCTATAGTATCACTCAATTTTGCTGTGATCACGCGGCTATGAGAAGACCTTTATACGAAAAAAGTAATTAAATAAAATGCCATTTTGGTGGCACTGGCATAAAAGTGCTACAGTCATATTCTACTAAATGTAAGACAAAGATAATACAGCCTGGGAAATAAAGCAATATAGACAACTGACATGAAAAAAAACAGAATAAACAAAAACAAAAGATAATAAAAAGGAGAAAAAAATGTACGTACGTGACAAAAAAAAAAAAAAAAGAACTCACACACTAAGACACAAAGAACGCAAACGACACAGCCCGCACATATAACAAATATAACAAAAAATAACAACAGGAGACCAAAGAAAATAAACAGCTCCGAGGTACAGACTGGTATGAAGAACAGCTGCTGCTTCCCTCTTGTTGGCGTGTGAAGTTCAAGCCACACAGTCTCTGCACTGATAACTTCCCTCTGCCGTGTTCCCGTTCTCACTAATTCACGCTCGCTTCTTGAGCTGTTAGTGTAACGTCTTGACCCTCTACACTTCTTCCTTAACTAATGATTTATTGTTGATGTGGTGCAACCTTGCCTTGGGTTGCAGGATTGTCATTTTTTTTCTTTAATATTTATTTAATGGTTGACTACACCAAGGATGCAATTTAGCTATTACAATTTCTAAAAATTGGTGGCAATAATGATTAAAATTCTCAACTCGTTAAATAATCTATACTTCCTGAAAGCTGAAAACCGGCATTGTGGGTCACACTCAAACATCCCTCTTAAAGGGGCTTATAAGCTTAGATTTCCACTTTCTTTGTTCAGCGGAGATCAAACAGGATATTATTCATCACCTATCTGGATGTTCGAAGGAGTTATTCACTCATTTCCGTTCCCTAATTATTAATAAGGACGATTATTGTCATTAGGGATATATATGACGTCAGATTAATTGAGGTCGTCCGGCATCTTCTTTGAAGAGAAGAGGAAAAAATGATGCGCACTGCACGCTTCATCCGGGAGACTTCAACGCAACCTTAGCAACCAGTCCAAGGCGGGACGATTCAGTTTCTTCCTACTCCTCTCCCGCCCTCCCCCCCCCCCCATCCCTCTTCGGTCCCTACAATCCCTTCCTTGACCATCTCCTACACTGAAAATTCGTCCGGCAAAATTTTGAATTTCAGCGATAATTCTAACAAAGTCATCATACCAATAAACTCGATATTCCTCTCTTTCAAAACCGTATTAAGTCAAGTTTACGAAAGTCCTTCAAATCGCCCCTTTCCGTCGCCGTTTTCTTCCGCGTGAGATCCGGAGACTAAACGACCTTTGGACGAACTAGCGAAAGAAATTCAAAGTCACGTCACCTCGAGGTTCCGCCCAAGATGGTAACGTAGCAACCGGCCGTGGGTTGTGGGGAGTCAAGGGAAAGCGAAAAGCAAAGTTTATAGAAGATGAAAGGAGAGAGGGAAGAACAGTGGAGAGGAGATGAGAGGAGAGAGGGGAGAACAGAGGAGAGGAGAGAGGAGAGGAGAGGAGAGAAGGAAGAGGAGAGGAGAGGAGAGATGAAAGGAGATGAAAGGAGAGGAGAGGAGAGGAGAGGAGAGGAGAGGAGAGGAGAGGAGATCAGAGCAGAGATAGATATATGTAGTTAAAGAAATTTGGTAATTTTCCATTAAGCACAGCTGATTGTGTCATGATCGAAGTGATTTTTTTTCCTCCATTGTTATTATCAATAAATGACTCATCAATAAATAAAAAAATGATGGAACGGATAATATTGTTCAGGGATACTAGGGGGAAATCCAACAGACCAGAAAAATCGTAAAATACAAGTTGCAAGGGCAGCGGGTCGCGCGCGCGCACACAAAAAGTCTCCTTTCCTAGAAACGACAAACAACGCAATGGTGTGTCGGACCCCCCCCCCCCCCACACACACACACACACACACTTCATTCCTCCCCTACCGCACAAATATAAACACAGACTAATATCTATCTATCTATCTATCTATCTATCTATCTATCTATCTATATATCACTAATTAGCACGCATAGCTAAGGTCAGTCCGCTGTTGCTTGTTGACTATTTACGGTTTACTGTTTCCTTTTCGCTGTCTGATGTTGGTTGTCTTTGGTTATCTGTTTTCTGCCATCTGTCTGCTGCTGTCTGTTGATGGCGGTTTGTCTCTCATTGTCTACGGTCGGCATGGTTGCGCAGGAGAACGAAAAGACTTCCGGTCGCCATGAGCAAGATATTACCGGTTTCCGCCAGTCCGCCCTATGGAAGCTAACTTTAAATGTCGAAGTTATTCTCTAGAACCAAGAAAAAAGAAAGAAAGAAGAGGGACTGGTTTTAGAAATAACGATCGGAGATTTTTGAAGACTTTATGTTTTAATGTTTTATCCGCTCTATCGCTTCGGAAAATGGATGAGATATTTACGTGTCTCTCTATCCATGACGTGATCCTTCGATACCGATTTATCTATCCATTACCCAAGATTAATACTTTAACGTCAATCTATCCATTATGCAAACTTACGTTTCATTTATATAATAACAAACACGGCAACTCATCCATGGAAGGAAGATTGCAAAACGGCAATCAAAACATCCGGTCATGATAATCTAATTGGCGGTTATTTGTTCTTGATAAACAAAGGATATTTTACTCGGTGTTTGTCTGTTCTTTTTCATCATCATTGGAAGGTAATGGGCATTAATTCTTCCAGGAGAAACGAACTTAAAAATCGAAATCCTTTATTCAAGCGTTCCTGTTCTACCTATCTATAGACAGCTTCAATGAATGATTGATAGCGCATAGATGCCAGCCTATTCAGCCACATCCGCGCGGGACCCTATTAGGCCAATTAGATTCGGCACCGTGGGCGTGTATGCCTTATCTAGGAAACAATTTCATTCTTTTCCAAAAGCCATTTGCATGTGAGGATGAGCCTCTCTCTGACACAAAGGCATTCTCGGGCACTGGATGATGTGGGTTGTGTTGGTACAGGTGTTCTGGGAGTATTGTGTGTGCTGGCAAATGTTATGATACACACTACACATATTCCCTTCACTACACCTACACGAGACAGGTGTACTCCAATATGTGTTTTATATATCGAGTATGGGATACATGTCAATCTATTCTTCCACTACGCACAAAGAAATATTTTTACCCACTTGTCAAATAACTCGGAAACATGTTCCTCGTGAAGGTTAATGGCTGTGCCTGCAGCCTCAACAATGCAGGTCTCTCACAATCAATATGCCTCTCCCTCTCCCTCTCCCTCTCTCTCTCCCTCTCCACCTTCTTTCATCTCCCTTCTCTATCCTCCCTTCTTCCTTCTTTCTTCCTTCTTCCTTGCCCTTGACAGAAAATATTACGAATACAATCAAACCCCGAGCAGGCGACCGCAAAGGCGTCTTGGCCTGTTTTGCAAGGGCAGTAAAACCGAAGGCGCTACCTGCTATTACCTGCCGCAGAAGGTTTTACGAAGCTGCAATAGGAAAGAGGGAGAAGCAGGGGGGAGGGAGGGAGGGAGGGAGGGAGGGAGGGAGGGAGAATATGACGAAAGGAATATGGTGAGAGAGAGAGGGAGAGGGAGAGGGAGAGAGGGAGAGGGAGAGGGAGAGAGGGAGAGAGGGAGAGAGGGAGAGAGAGGGGGAGAGAGGGGAGAGAGGGAGAGAGAGGGAGAGGAGAGGGAGAGAGGGAGAGAGAGGGAGAGGAAAGGCAGCGACGAGAGAAAGGGAGAGAGGGAGAGGAGAGGGAGAGAAGAGAGAGAGAGAGGGAGAGAGGAGAGAGAGGGAGAGGGGGAGAGGAGAGGGAGAGAGAGGGAGAGAGAAGGAGAGAGAGGGAGAGTGGGAGAGGAGAGAGAGGGAGAGAGAGAGAGAGAGAGAGAGAGAGAGGAGAGGGAGAGGGGAGAGAGAGAGAGAGGGAGAGAGGGGGAGGGAGAGGGAGAGAGGGGAGAGAGAGAGAGAGGGGGGAGAGGGGAGAGAGGGGAGAGAGGGGGAGAGAGGGGGAGAGAGGGGGGGAGAGAGAGAGAGAGAGAGAGAGAGAGAGAGAAATGGTGATGGACTAATATAGAGATTGAGACAGAGATAAAGACAGAGGGAGAGAGAAAGAGAGTGAGAGTGAGAGAGTGTGTGTGTGTATCTGTATGACCATACGCGTACAAAAGAAGAAGAAAAAGAAGCAAGCGAAGACTCGGCGTTCACTTTTCTCGGGAAATGACTCATCTTCCCGTCCGCCACGAGGGATGCTGCTCCTCGCGGTCTCGGGCACCGGGGACTCTCCTTTGTCCCGGTGCATAGGGGAGTCCCCGGAGATTCCCTTAACCTTATCTAAGTTTACTATTCGCACGGCCTTATCATCCTATTCTTCTTATCTTCTTTGTGATGATCAATATCTTTTTTTTTTTGCCCTATTTCGTAATTATTGCTATTCACGTCATCCTCCTTACACTCATTTAATTCGTCACTTTCTCTCATTATCTTTTCCATCACCACCATCATCAGTGTCGAACCATCACGCCCTAATGATCATCTATCTCCCGCCGTTGCGCCTCCCTCTCCTCCGAAACATACAAAGAGTAAACAAAAACAAAAACAAAAGCAAAAAAAATAGGTAACCAAACCAACCCACGAATTATCCGCCCAAGACCCGCAGCATTACGCCTGAGAGGAACTGGTCGGGATATGAAAGTGTAAACAAGAAAAAAAACGCGCTCCATTTATCATGATCTTTTTTTTTCTATTCCTTTTCACTTTCACTCTCACTCTCATCCCTGCCCGAGCGTTCGAAAGTGAACGAGGCTCTTCGCGACGGCGGCACTGGACGCGTTCAAAAGGTCAAAGCGACGTGTGTTTTCGGGGACATTGTGAACGCACGAAGCGAGAGAGAGAGAGAGAGAAAAACAAAAACAAAAACACACAAACACCGCAAAAACAATCCACCATTGTCCTTATCTTATCTGGCGAATTCTTTCAAGACGGATCCTTACCAACGAAAGGAGGGGGGGGGGCGTGGCTCTGTTGTTTGTCTCTTTCCGGTGGCTTTTGTTTGTCCCGCGAAGAAGGTTAATTACGGAAAGGGAGAGGCAGACGCAGACTCCGAGATAAGTCTACCGATTGGGAGATAAAATTCGTCCCGGAGGATAATGGCTGTAGATCATGAAGGGGCCTTGAGGAGACAAAAGGAGGCAGAGGAAGAGAGTGATCTAGAAAATAATTAATGGTTAAAAGCTGCTAATGGACGTGAATACTTCACTCATTAACAGTTATAGTTCCTGTGATGGTAAGGATAGTGGTGATGATAATGGTAATCATTCATGACGGCGAAGTAGCCATGCTGAATTGCGCAAGGGAAAGCATGCATAAAGAATGATCACCAACAGACTAATCAATCTCAAGATTAGCCTTCAGATCTGAGAATATACATAATTGGAATAAAAAAAATCCTTTACATTTATAATATTTATCTCTGTCGGAAGCCTAAGCGAGCCCGAACCTTGACACTGATCCTAATGCATAAGCGGTTCACCTACAAACTGATCCTGGTGCACAAGGCCTCCTCACACGCCTTGGTCAAACTCCTTGTTAAAGATACAAGATGCTTCCGCAAAAAAAGGTTTAATAATAGCTTACATAGAGAGTATACATTATTTATGAGTTATATACGACTCATAACAATATCATTCGTATCTGATTAGAAATAAAGGCCAACTTTCATTTTTTTCTTTTCTGACCAAGTCGTGTTTCAGCTCTAAACACACCAAGTATGAAGTGATCTAACGTGTCAGTAACATGAACAACAAACTGTACCAAAGAGAAGTCTGATCCCGGTGTTCCAATGAAACCTACTTCCTTCCCGGGCCCACACTTTCCCCTGTAGTCAACCGTGGCGACTATCATATTCGTAAATGTAAACAAAAGTAACTTGACAAATGCCTGAAACTCGTGGCGGGTTCAGTGTTTGAGGGTTTAGTTAGTTACGTAAATGGAGAGAAATTTTCCCGTAAACTGGGACACGGTGTTACGTTGTTTATGTAAATAAATGAAGAAGTGATCTAAAGCTTAAAGAACATACGAGTTTGTCCTTGTTATGTCGAAGCGACACTTTTTGCTTCCTCGTTTCTCCTTCTCTTCGCCTTTACGTCTCTTCTTTCTTTAACCCTCTTCCTCCTGTTCTACATCCTTCACTTACCTCACCGCGACCTCCATCAAGACTACTCCTCCTCCCCATCTCCCTGCTCTCCTCCTTCCTTTATCCAACCTCTTCCTACGTCCTCATCCAATGCTCTCCCGTCTTCACGCCCTTCCCTCCCTCCTTCATCCATGCCCTATTCCTCCCTCCCTCCCTCCCTTCCTCCCTCACTCCCTCCTTCATCCATGCCCTATTCCTCCCTCCCTCCTTCATCCATGCCCTATTCCTCCCTCCCTCCTTCATCCACCCACTATTCCTCCCTCCCTCCTTCATCCACCCACTATTCCTCCCTCCCTCCTTCATCCATGCCCTATTCCTCCCTCCCTCCCTCATCCATGCCCTATTCCTCCCTCCCTCCTTCATCCATCCCCTATTCCTTCCTCACTCCCTCCCTCCCTCCCTTATCCATCCCCCTTTACTCCCTCCCTTCTCATACACCTCATGTTTCCATTTACAGCCCGACACCTCACAACCTTGAATCCGTGACCTGTTCCCTCTCGCGACCTCGCCCTTCCTGCCATTGTCGTCAACGATTCTTGCAAGATGAGAATGATATAAAAAGAAAAACAAAATGATACATGAATGATAACCTGAAGGGCGTCCGTGAAGACAGGAGCTCCGTTTTATAAGTCTTGCAACTTATTATTGCTATTGCTATTGCTATCTGGAACTACTCATTG
>NW_028234438.1:21759723-21772223 GCF_977035675.1 Penaeus japonicus
AGAAGAGGATAGAAGATAGAGATAGAGGAGAGAGAGAGAGATTTTTAAGAGATATGAGTAAGGGGAATATAAGGGGAGTTAGAGAGAGAGAGAGAGATAGAGAGAGAGATAGAGAGAGAGATAGAGAGAGAGATAGAGAGAGAGATAGAGATAGAGATAGAGATAGAGAGAGAGAGAGAGAGAGAGGAGAGAGGCCACGAAGGGATTTCCCATCACTGACTCGACGAAGGAATTATTTCACAACCTAAGACGCCAGCGGCAAAGGGGAAGGGGGGGCGTGGGGGGGGGGCACCTTTCATATAAATCTTCTTGGCAGATTCTCGTGATTACGGTGCTCTGTCGCGCGTCGTTGCAACGTGACCGTGCTGTAATTGCCCGGCCTCGAAAGTACTGTACCCTACAAAAAAGAAACTCAAATGTACTATGGTACCCGTTGCTAGGTCTCCAGGTACATGATGGAGTATCCAAATGTACCTGGATGTACCCAAAAAAGGGCCGAAACGCGAAAGTACTGTTATTATGACAAGGGAAGGGGGGAGGGGGGGGGGAGGGGAGGAAGGGGGGGAGGAAAGGAGGAGGGAGGGGGGGGAGGAGGGGGGAGGGGGGTGGAGGAAAGGAAAGGAAGGGGGGAGGGGGGGGGAGAAAGGTTGTGTCCAAGGGCTGCTTGTTTACAGATATACGTGCTTGTACGAGGCGCAGAAGTGCCTGGATTGTGTTGACATGATCTGCGACTTCGTGCATGCGTTTATTTGCTTTTGTTTGGTTCATTGCGTTAGAGTACCTGAATAGACTATTAGAATACTTATTACAGTTGATAATGTATGCGAGAATGTGCGCATTTATTTACTATACACACCTGTTCTAAAATACGCAAAATAATAAATAAAAGAGGGATCAAAATGTGTAGTGACAATGCCGTTATCCTTCGAGTATCTGGGAGAGGGCGGGGCAGGGACAGGGGAGAGGCAGGGACAGGGGAGGGGCAGGGACAGGGGAGGGGCAGGGACAGGGGAGGGGCAGGGATAGGGGGAGGGACAGGGGAATGGTGTCCATGGGGAGGACAGGGGGGGGACAGGGAGGGGACAGGCGAGGGAACAGATTTGACTGTAAGGGAGGGGGGGGGGGGGGCGGGGGGGCGGGGGGTCGAGTTAATGCTGCGGAGTCGGGTGTTGACAGGGGAGAGGACAGGGAGAGGGTGGGCAGGGGAGGCGGGTCAGGGGAGGGACAGGGGAGGGACAGGGGAGGGACAGGGGAGGGACAGGGGAGGGGACAGGGACAGGGGAGGGACAGGGGAGGGGACAGGGACAGGGGAGGGACAGGGGAGGGACAGGGGAGGGACAGGGGAGGGGCAGGGGAGGGACACGGAGGTGGACAGTGGACAGGGAGACTGGGGACTGAAGGGGAGGGGCAGGGGCGGGAGAGAAACCAAACAGAACGTTTCCTGAGCCAAGGTCGATGCTTCTGAAACAGTTAAGTCAACACTCCTCCGTCGGGCCGCCAGAGAGACGAAAAGGTTCCACTGGAGAAAGGCCCATTCTCATAAAGTAAAGGCGAGTTTGTATTGCGTTAGTGTGGCCCATTCTCAAAATGTAAAGGCGAGTTTGTAATTGCGTTAGTGTGGCCCATTCTCAAAATGTAAAGGTGAGTTTGTAATTGCGTTAGTGTGGCCCATTCTCAAAATGTAAAGGTGAGTTTGTAATTGCGTTAGTGTGGCCCATTCTCAAAATGTAAAGGTGAGTTTGTAATTGCGTTAGTGTGGCCCATTCTCAAAATGTAAAGGTGAGTTTACAATTGGGTTAGTGTGTTGCGGTTCCAATCAACAAGGACACTTTAGTCTTCGAGTTGTGTTTTGAAGAATATGCTTCGAATACCCCGAAGTTTCTGTTCTTGGTATGGGAGGGGAAGGGGAAGGGGAAGGGGGGAGGGGCGAGAGTGAGGGGGAAAGGGGGGGTTGGAAGGCGAGAGTGAGGGGGAAAGGGGGGGAGGCGAGAGTGAGGGGGAAAGGGGGGGAGGCGAGAGGGAGGGGGAAAGGGGGGGAGGCGAGGAGTGGAGGGGGAAAAAGGTGGGGAAGGCGAGAGTGAGGGGGGAGGGTGAAGAATTTAGGGGGGTGAAAATGAAGGGGAAAGGTAAGGGGGGGAAGTAAGGGAGGAAAAGGGGGGAAGGCGACAAAGGGGTGGGAATAGGGGGGGAGGGGGGGAAAAAAAGGGGGGGAGGAAAAGGGGGAAGGGGGGGAAAGGCGGGGGGGGAAAGAAAAAATAAAGAAAAAAATTGGGGGAAAGGGGGGGCATAAGGGGGGGAAGGGAGGGGAGGGAAGGCGGAGGAGAGTTGATGGAGATGTAAAGGGGTGGGGGGGAAAAAGGGGGAAAGAAGGGGGGGAAAGGGGGGGGAAAAGGGGCAAGGGGGGGTAATAAAAGGTAAATGGGGGGAAAAAGGGGAAAAAAAGGGGGGAGGGGGAGGGAAGGCGGAGTAGTAGGGGGGAAAAAAAGAAAAAGAAAAAGGGGAAGGGGGAGGGGGGAGGGGGGGGGGAGGGTGAAAAGGGGGGGGGAAGGCGATAAAAGGAAATAAACAATAAGGGGTAGGGAAAAGAGAAAAGCGGGGGGGAAAAGGTTGGGGAAAAAAGGGGGGTGGATGTGGGAATAAGGGGGGAGGATAGGATAGGGGGGGGGTGAAAGGCGAGGGAGGGAAAAAGGGGGGGAAGGCGAGAGTGAGGGGGGAAGGGGGGGAAGGCGAGAGTGAGGGGGAAGGTGGGGTGGGAATGCGAGAGTGTGAAGGAGAGAGGAGGGTGTGGGGGAAAGTGGGGGGTGGGGGAGGGGAAGTGGGTGGGGGGGGAGAATGGGGGGGGGGGGGGGGGGGAAGGCGAGAGTGAGGGGGAAGGGGGGGTGGGAAGGCGAGAGTGAGGGGGAAGGGGGGGGGGAAGGCGAGAGTGAGGGGGAAGGTGGGGTGGGAAGGCGAGAGTGAGGGGGAAGGCGGGGTGGGAAGGCGAGAGTGAGGGGGAAAGGGGGGAGGTGATGAGAGGGAGTGAGTCGAATGATTGAGGGGAAGGGGGGAGTGGAGAGAGTGAGGGGGACAGGGGGGGGGAGGCGAGTGTCTGAGAGTGAGGGGAACGGGGGGCGGCGAGAGCTGTGAGGGGGAAAGGGGGGGGTGGAAGGCGAGAGGGAGGGGGGAAGGGGGGGAGGCGAGTGTGGAGGGGAAAGGGGGGGAGGCGAGAGTGAGGGGGAAAGGGGGGGAGGCGAGAGTGAGGGGGAACGGGGGGGAGGCGAGAGTGAGGGGGAAAGGGGGGGGAGGCGAGAGTGAGGGGGAACGGGGGGGAGGCGAGAGTGAGGGGGAAAGGGGGGGAGGCGAGAGTGAGGGGGAACGGGGGGGAGGCGAGAGTGAGGGGGAAGGGGGGGGAGGTGAGAGTGAGGGGGGAAGGGGGGGGAGGCGAGAGTGAGGGGGAAGGGGGGGGAGGCGAGAGTGAGGGGGAAGGCGGGGTGGGAAGGCGAAAAGGAGGGGGAAGGCGAGAGTGAGGGGGAAAGGGGGGGAACGCGAGAGTGAGGGGGGAAAAGAGGGGAAGGCGAGAGTGAGGGGGGAAAAGAGGGGAAGGCTGATGAAGTAGAGTGAGGGGGAGGAAAAGGACGGGGTGGGGGGTGAGAGAAGAGGGAGGGGAGTGAGGGGGAAGGGGGGGTGGGAAGGCGAGAGTGAGGGGGAAAGGGGGGGGGAAGGCGAGAGTGAGGGGGAAAGGTGAGTAGGTTGGGAAGAGCTGAGATGTGAGGGGGAAAGGCGGGGTGGGAGGCGAGGAGTATGGAGTGGGGAGGGGGGAAAGGCTGGAAAGGGGGGGGAGGCGAGAGTGAGGGTATGCGTCTTACTCAAAGACTACAAGACAAAAACAACTTTCTCTAGTACAACCTTAGTCATTTTCCGACCTTGACGGGATGACCTGTCAACAAAGTATACATTGTACTCTCTAAAGTAGATGTGACAATGTGAAAAAAAAAATCAAATTACCATACCATGACCTTATTTCCCCATTTATTTATATCATTACCGGTTTACATTTTGTCCCCGCGTTCGGTATCAAAAAACTAAACCGGAGCTTCGAGCGAGTGACTCAAAGAAAAATAAATGACCCAAATAGCACTCCACTTGCTCGATGTTAAGTAACCAAAACAGTAGTGACATTATAAACCCTCCACCTCTCCCTCCCCCTTGCCCCCACCCACCCCACACTACTAAGCTAAGAGTACTATTGACTTTCACTCTTTTCTGAGACCTTCACCCTGGAGATAAGAAAATATTTATTTATTATTCTGCCCGACACGTTATTTTCACCTTGATATGATACAATCTTGAGTTATTTCATTATTGCTATCATTGTTATCAATTTGATAATACCCTTGTATTTACATTTTAACTCGGCTTTAAATGGCAGACTAGCAATACTCTGTCAGAATTAGCTCACCCTTGGCAACAGCTGCCTCTGAAATGACCTCAAATAGTCTAGTTTCGAACGTCCATATCAGGCTTTAGAAAAAATACCTTGAATCTTACATATCTGTTTAAATGTAATAGAACAATGTATATATCACTTAATGTAAATATTTGAGTTATTAGTCTAGTAAGCCATTCCATAATCAAGTGTCAAATCTTGAAAAAAAAAAAATAATTATATGCATGTAAGTATATATATATATATATATAGATATATATATATATATATATATATATATATATATATATATATCTACATATATATGTGTGTGTGTGTGTGTGTGTGTGTGTGTGTGTGTGTGTGTGTGTGTGTGTGTGTGTGTGTGTGTGTGTGTGTGTGTGTGTGTGTGTATCATGTTAATATATTACATCCATACAATAATAATCTACCCATACTATTCCCCCCAGAGCCTACCTCGCCTAGAGGCTCCCTACATCTCCCTCTCCCTTTCACTTTCATCTGCATCAGGTAGTTATGTCAGGCGAGCCAAGGCTTAACGACATTCCTAGGGTGTGACGGCTGTGTGTGTGTAATGTGTACGTGTCGTTTTCCTATACATCCCATTTCGCGAGGAAGTGAGAGAAAAAATGTTATAAAAATTTAACATTTTTTCTTGATTTTTTTTTCCAGACACTTGATATTATTATTACAAAAAACAACAACAGAAAAGTCGAGGTAAAAAAAAAAATCTCATGACATGCGGTTTTGATTATCCTTGATGTGAAATAGTTAATCCTGAATGTGTTAATAATAATAGACTTCCAATGTACATGACAGGTACGAGAGTTTGGGCATGGACATCAGAGTGGTTGAAAAAAAAAAAACATGCATAACTGCGCATTTACCCTTCACCATGAAAGGCACATAACCAAAAGCAGGTTTGATATGCGAATAAAAATTGACCGGGGATTCACTTAACGCCAATGAGAATTTAATACGCGACTATGAGATTCAACCTATCATTAATCATCGTCTGACACCTTTGCTAAAATCTAATCGGGGAATAGCGAAGCACAAACATTATTCAACCCATACAGATAAATCCTCCCCCCCCCCCCCCCTCCACTCTGCCCCCAAGCCCTAAATCCGAAATATATGTCGGTTTGGATTCTAGGAAAACTTCAGAAATGGCGGATCGAAGGAGGCGAGTCACAGACGAAGAGAAAGTTGAAGTGGGATTCCCTCCTCCCTCCTCTCCCCCCCCCCTCCCCTCCCTAAGACTCGGTAATGCCTGCTCATTGGTCAGTGTCCCGTGCGGGGTGAAACAGGTAGGGGGTGGGGGTGGGGGGAGGGCAGAGGGGGAGAATGTCTTTCTCTCTCCCCCCGATTTATCTCTATCTTTGTATCTTTAGTTCTTTGGAGGAAATGGAAGATTAAATTCGGTGAGTGGGAGAGGAGAGACGTGCCAGGTAGACAGACGGAAAAAAATGACGTTAGTTGTTCAACATCAGATAAGATATGTCTTCAGGAGAGAGGGATATCCCTGCTCCCCGCCCCCATCTCTCTCTTTGCATATACATGACTTATAGGTACATGTATATGTATATGGATCTATATGGATCTGTAAATATATATATATGTATATATGTGTATATGTATATATGTGTATATGTATATGTGTGTATATACATATATATATTATAATATATATATATATATATATATATATATATATATATATATATATATATATATATATATATATAATATATACATATATATATATAATATATATATATATATATATACATATATATATATTTATATATATAATATATATATATTATATATAATATATTATATATAATATATATACGTAAACATATATATATATACACACATATACATATATATATATATATGTGTGTTGTTGTGTGTGTGTGATGTGGGGTGTTGTGTGTGTGTGGGTGTGTGTGTGGGTGTGTGTTGTGTGTATGTGGTATGTGTGTATGTGGTATGTGTGTATGTGTGTATGTGTGTATGTGTGTATGTGTGTATGTGTGTATGTGTGTATGTGTGTATGTGTGTGTGTGTATATGTGTGTATATGTGTGTATGTGTGTGTGGGTGTGTAACAAAGGACATGGCACAGCACATAATCACATCCCCCATTCTCTACGCGGTCTTGTAGTGGACCATAAAACCGCACCTAATGTAAATAAAAGGTCAAGAGGGACGGCGCAGTGCCACGGCCTTACTGAAACAAGTGCCGCCGCCACCGACGAGAAAAAGGAACCGATAACTGGCCAAGATCAATATAGGTTCATTCGCCGCCCCTGCAACTGCCGTGGGAGGTCTATTGTCCGTCTGACCACAAAGGCGAGGGAGGCCTTTGTCACTCGCCCGCCCTCGTTTGAAATTCTTGAAAATCCCCCCGGACGAAAGAACACACGAAGCCAGCAACAGCATATTAATACTACTACTAATAGTAAGAAAAATGATAATGATAGTAATCATGGTAGTAAAAATGATGATGATAATGATATTGATAATAGTTATAACGATAATAATACTAATTAATCATAACAATAACAATGACAGTAGCTGCGTCTTCCTTACATTTTTCGATCGTGAGTTTTATCTTGTAACTGTGGGTATGTTGAGTGATTAGGTATTTAATTTGATTAGGAAAAATATCTGAAATGAGTAACGTTCTTTTGTTAAGAGTGAACCAAATCAACTAGACCCTCATGAAAAATAATTCTATCCCGTTTCAATCTCAGTGACATTGCACGAAAACCCACAAAAAAAGTCAAATTCAAAACGGCTGGTTTCAATAAAAAAAGAAGCGTACAGCCAATACAAATTAAAAGATGCAGAAGCTACGAAACTGCTTGACACGAGTATGATCTAACTCAAAACACACTGCTGGTCGTAACGAGCGCGAGGTGTAATACTTTTATCATTAGAGCTCGTGGGCCATTGACACACTTTCTATTCACACCCGAATTCTCTCGCTAATCTATTTACAACGAAATTCTTCATCTTTCAGTATGTACTTATGAGGCCGAATAGGCTTAAGTCCCCTCACCCAGTCACCCGTTTCCCCCCTTCCCCCCCTCTTCCCCTCCTCACCCCCTTTCTCTCCCTCACGGTGAGCGGGGATGAGAGAGAGTGTCAGGTGATATTTGCGATTTCATTATTGAGACAAATGAAAAAAAAAGAGAACGATAAATGGGAACGAGATAGTGAGATGAGAGAAAGAAAAATGTGGAGGAAGGGAGCAAATGAGAGAAAGATATAAAGAGATGAGCGAGAAAAAGGAAAAAAAAAAAGGTTGCGAAGTGAAAAGAGAAAGGGTACTAGAGGAAAAAGACAAAGAAAGAGAGAAGAATAAAGAGAGAGAGCGACAGAGAAACAGACAAACGTCAAATACAAAGCCTCGACAAAGCTACGTCACTTCTGAACAACAAACCTTGAATCGGCGACAATAAACAACATAACATGTCATTGTAAGATGGAAAGACAATGTGTCTTGATGTCTACTAAGCCTTCCAGAGTGTTGGCTATGGGATTTGGGGAGGGGGCTGGGAAAGAGGGAGTGGGGGTTAGGGTAAGAGGAGAGAGAGAAAGGGAGTGGGGGTTAGGGTAAGAGGGAGAGAGAGGGAGTGGGGGTTAGGGTAAGAGGAGAGAGAGAGAGAGGGAGTGGTGGTTAGGGTAAGAGGAGAGAGGGAGTGGGGGTTAGGGTAAGAGGAGAGAGGGAGTAGGGGTTAGGGAAAAAGGAAGGGGTAGGGGGTATACAGAGTGGGTTAGGGACAGAGGGGGGGGGGGATAGGTAGGGAAGAGAGGGAGATGCGGGGTGATTGTGGGGAGGACAATAGGTGACGAGGACAACACGAAGCAAAGGGAAATGCAAATATGTATTTTTTTTTAAGCACGCAGTATATTTGTTTCCAGAACAACATTTTGTATGTGAGCATACAAAGCATTTATACGGATACGAACACCTGTATTTATATATTTCACATTCTCTCTCTATCTCTCTCTCTCTGTATTTATATATTTCACATTCTCTCTCTCTCTCTCTCTCTCTCTCTCTCTCTGTATTTATATATTTCACATTCTCTCTGTGTGTGTGTGTGTGTGTGTGTGTGTGTGTACAGTTCCGGTCCAACTTCCGTAGTATTACTGAAAGGTGACTAATATAGTATAACCGTGGTGTACAAATTCACAACAAATCGTTTTAGTGCTTTTTATTCAGACTAATATAGCTTGCTATTGCATAAATATATTGTTGGTGTGGTCCTTAAGTTTACTCGCCCTCGTATCGTGGAATAAACGTATTGGTCAAGTCGTATTATAGTTTTTGGTTTATGCAGGAAATGCACAATCAGGGCGTTTTGCATTATTTCCAGAAGACGATGATAAATCATGAAGGGTGTAGTCAGTGGGGGTAGAGGGGGGCGGGGGCGTGTGGCTTAAACAAAAATCCATAGACAAAATAATTTGCTTGTTTTACGTTCTAGTCACTTTTCGTGTAACATCAATATGCAAACATTCTTAAAGGAAAACGTCCGTTTTTTTCTTTTTTTCTTTTACACAACAGTGGAACGGGGCCTCTGTTTGCTTGTTAGTAAATAAGTGTGTGTGTGTGTGTGAATGCGAGTGCGTTAATTAATTGGAATGAAGGAAGCGTCTTTCTCCATATATCTACCGCGCCTTTTTACTTATTTTCCTGCTTTTAGTATTTGTCGTCATGCATGTCTGAAAATCCTGCGCCATGGGCAAAAAAGGCAAGACGAGAATTGCCAAATACTCTAAACCGGCTATCTAAACTAAGTAATTAAATTGAATTAATAAATGTTAAATGTGATAAAATAAACACGGTAGCTATCACTCGTCCTACTGGTTGCTGTTATTTCGGTTCAGCTCGTGTTAGTATACCATTGTTTGCAATTAGTGAGCAGACGGGGAACACTGCAACTCTGGCACAGATTCAACTATTGAGCAAACTGGTTTGTCTTGTCTTTGGAAACTCAAATGTAAAGTCAGACATCTTCTCGTCAAACCGATTCTCATCAGTAATATTCAGCGCACTGTAGCATTAAATATAGTGAGGGAGTATTATCTGGATATGATTAAATTCATAGAATGAAGTACAGCTAATTAATGGTAAACAAAGGAAAAGAAAGGCAGATCAACGAGCGCGTAGCCGCAAGAACACACCATACACACACCATAAACACACACACACACACACACAATCATTCAGTCGCAGCCACACAATCACAATCACGTACACCATCTCACAGCATAGCGTTTGCGAGGGTGATTGTGTCGCCCGAACAGGACATTCGCCTGGAAGAGGAGGCCTCCTGGGATGTCCTACAAGCCTCCCTTCCTAACCTTGAAACTCCAAGGACCTCGGGAGAGAAATGCCTTCGACGACCTTCAAGGACAAAGGTACGCCTATTAGTGCCTTTGTTATGATGCCCCAACTCAGCAGTTTCGGTTCTTTCATATCCCGGCTTAAGTTGTCTGACGTGTAGTGTAGGCCTATGTCGTTAGCACAGGTCAATGACACAGATTCTGGATTGATTACATCAATGAGCAACACAACACCCTTTTCTTTTCGTTAACTTATTTTTGATCCACTCGAAATTTCCTTTGCTCTCAACAAACACAGCATTCAACAATAGCAGCAAACACTACCAAAGACAATCCCATTTCGCAAATACACTGGGTATCAGATGCTCACCTTGTAGGGAACCGCAAGAGCGCCTGTGATGCCGAAGGGATCAACGCGCCTACTAACGATACCAAAGCCGCTTCTTCCTTTATATCAATAACAAGACGGAGAGGAAGTTAGGTCGGTGACGTAGTAACACGCGTTACCTGGCTTGGGGTTTCCGCGGAAGTTGCGAGTCATCGCGAGTTATTAGAAGGTGGGACTTTGTACGGAAGCTTCCACGAGCAAAGAGACAGGTATTTGCAGTTGAGAGACAAGCTTATCAAATTTCTCCATGATGTTCGGGAACGAATAATACTTTTTGAATAGGAAATCATATTAGCAACAGAAGACTAAATACACAAGAAGTGATAAACAAATACCAACACATCCGGTACGGAAAACCCACACCGGAATAATTATTCTTTAAACTCTAAAAGTGGCACCGGTTACGGAAAGACGACAAGGTGGACGCAACACGACGCACGCATTGTGAAACGACCGGAAATACAGTGTTTGTGCCATACATGAGTTCATTAAGTCGCGCCACTCCTTGAGGATATGAAAACAATGGACTTTTTCCTTAGCCTAATTCGCGTGAAAAGCCGCTCTCCGTTGAAGTGGACAGAATTATTGGTCGTGGCAACTAAAAAGAATAATTATATCTGACAACAAAACCAATAGTTATGCCCTATTCATATCAATGCCATTATCATCACCTGAAGAGTGACAACACCACTTACGCGAACAAACAAAAAAATTCCGCAAATACCAGCGACATCACCAGCACCAAAACCCCATTTCGAGACAAAACATCAACGTCAAATGAAGGCCCAACTATTTATCAAACGCCAGCCGAGCAAGGCGTTCGCGTAACCTTGAGCGTTCGTGTAGCGGATTTCCCCAACAGGTAGCGTCGACGAAGCTCATATTTCCCCGTTTCCTGTACACCTACTCAGGAACAGATCGTGGAATATTCCTTCATTGCTTCTAATAACGGATATTACATTTTTATGGATTAATGTCTGATGGAAAGTTCAATTTGTGAGGCGATTCATTTAATAAAAGAACGGTAACGTTCCATAAAGAAGCGGTATTTTAAATTACTCGACTCGATAATGCAAGCATTCAACTGCAGTTCACGATGCATGCGAATTCACATGCGTTGATTCCTTGCATATGTAGTGTTTTATTTTTTTTTTATTTTTTTTTTTTTTTACTATAAAGCACCGTCAAGGTAAACCGCACTGAATACATACCATGCGATATACTAGCTAAATGTCACTTACTGATGGAAAATTTCCTAGATAATGATCTATTCTCCGTATCAAGTACAATGGATTTGTGAACATTTTAATTAACACATGTATAATAAGTCTATATTTGCACAATTCAAAGTGATATATGCTGTCCCGATGCAGATACCGATAACAATAACTATTTTGATTTACAGTTCATCAGTAATTATATAGAAAATAATAATTTCCTTTAAATGGTACAATTATGGGAAGTTGAAGTTGACAAATTCAGTCATGCAATTTCAGAAGAAATAACCAGAGACGTCATGAGGCATTGCATACAGAACACGACGCAATATCCACTTGTCACGCATTGAAAAAGTTCCCCTTATTTTGAAAACACCTTGAACGAGGAGGTTCGACTCCAGCTTTGCACTCCCCTTCCGGATTCAACCTTTCACGAATACGGATTAGAAAAACGTAAACAAATATCCTCTTCTCGTTTCTAGATCAAAAGAAAACCAAAGCATGGTTTTAGTGAAGATGTTATTTTTTTAAATCTTTTATCGTCGTCGGTGTTTTCGTTGTCATCATTAAGGCATTTTTTTTTACTCTGTTGCTATTATCAATGTTGCCGCTACGGATGTGATTGTTGGATAATGAGCATGCAACAGTGGGACTACTTATGTGCATTATTGTTATTGTTGTGACGTTCCATGACGGGAGGATATAACGCATGACAAATCTTCATTAATTTTCAACTTGGTCGCGAAAAATAAAACGCAAATGCGACGCTACTTTAACTAAATAATGACGTTTTGCTAATATGTAACCCTATGAATTCTTTCAATTTTTTTTTAAATATGAACGGGGAAGGGGACATTTAACGTTTACTTGGAAAGGCATGTCACAGGAGAGTCAAAGAGGCACTCGGTGATCATTATATTTTCCATTTTCTCACCCGAATCATTTATTTAAATGTTTGTAATAGATTTGAATACACGGTAGGTACACGTCCTATGTAGCGTATCAAAAGGCTTTTGGTTATGCAGTGACAATAACACAGGATGAGGCACAGACAGACAGGAAGCGAGAAAAGACAGCTAGACACAGACACATGCAGACAG
>NW_028234438.1:21802223-21804723 GCF_977035675.1 Penaeus japonicus
TCCAACCTTTCCCAGAATCTCCACCGCTGGTTCCAACCTTTCCCAGAATCTCCACCGCTGGTTCCAACCTTTCCCAGAATCTACACCGCTGGTTCCAACCTTTCCCAGAATCTACACCGCTGGTTCCAACCTTTCCCAGAATCTACACCGCTGGTTCCAACCTTTCCCAGAATCTACACCGTTGGTTCCAACCTTTCCCAGAATCTACACCGTTGGTTCCAACCTTTCCCAGAATCTACACCGTTGGTTCCAACCTTTCCCAGAATCTACACCGTTGGTTCCAACCTTTCCCAGAATCTACACCGTTGGTTCCAACCTTTCCCAGAATCTACAGCGGTGGTTCCAACCTTTCCCAGAATCTACAGCGGTGGTTCCAACCTTTCCCAGAATCTACAGCGGTGGTTCCAACCTTTCCCAGAATCTACAGCGGTGGTTCCAACCTTTCCCAGAATCTACAGCGGTGGTTCCAACCTTTCCCAGAATCTACACCGTTGGTTCCAACCTTTTACCAGAATCTACACCGCTGGTTCCAACCTTTCCCAGAATCTACACCGCTGGTTCCAACCTTTCCCAGAATCTACAGCGGTGGTTCCAACCTTTCCCAGAATCTACACCACTGGTTCCAACCTTTCCCAGAATCTACACCGCTGGTTCCAACCTTTCCCAGAATCTCCACCACTGGTTCCAACCTTTCCCAGAATCTACACCGCTGGTTCCACCGCTGGTTCCAACCTTTCCCAGAATCTACACCGCTGGTTCCAACCTTTCCCAGAATCTCCACCGCTGGTTCCAACCTTTCCCAGAATCTACACCGCTGGTTCCAACCTTTCCCAGAATCTCCACCGCTGGTTCCAACCTTTCCCAGAATCTACACTTCTGGTTCCAACCTTTCCCAGAATCTACACCGCTGGTTCCAACCTTTCCCAGAATCTCCACCGCTGGTTCCAACCTTTCCCAGAATCTACACCGCTGGTTCCAACCTTTCCCAGAATCTCCACCGCTGGTTCCAACCTTTCCCAGAATCTCCACCGCTGGTTCCAACCTTTCCCAGAATCTACACCGCTGGTTCCAACCTTTCCCAGAATCTACACCGCTGGTTCCAACCTTTCCCAGAATCTACACCGCTGGTTCCAACCTTTCCCAGAATCTCCACCGCTGGTTCCAACGCGGTGGTTCCAACCTTTCCTAATCTACACCGCTGGTTCCAACCTTTCCCAGAACTCCACGCTTGGGTTTCAACCTTCCCAGAATCTACACCTCTGGTTCCAACCTTTCCCAGAATCTACACCGCTGGTTCCAACCTTTCCCAGAATCTACACCGCTGGTTCCAACCTTTCCCAGAATCTACACCGCTGGTTCCAACCTTTCCCAGAATCTCCACCGCTGGTTCCAACCTTTCCCAGAATCTACACCGCTGGTTCCAACCTTTCCCAGAATCTACACCGCTGGTTCCAACCTTTCCCATCGTCTATACCGCTGATTTTTTGGCCAGTTTTTTTTTTTTATAAATATATATCTTTGGGATTTGAAACGTGAATGTCATTGAAAAAGTACCCAACAAAGGTCGTAAACCACCAACTGTGATTCGATGATTAGCTAATATTTTAAGCTGTATAGGTTCACTTTGAGTGAAAGTAAAACATTCATATTTGGCATTATCTATTGGAATAGTCAGTAGACTCTATATTATATTTTCAAGATATGTTTACCAATCCAATTCACTTATCATTATATTAGGAGGAAAATAAGATATGTTATATGTTACGTGACTATCCTATAGTATAGTAAAATGCGTTACAATCGCAATTCTATTTAAATTTTTTTTTTTTTTTTTTTTTTTTTTTTAGCAAGGATAATCAGCTCGTTTCGATGAAATCCCTAAAATGCGATCGTTTTATGATTTTGTATCGTTTTAATCTTTCTTTTGATTTATCATTTTATGTACCTTTAAGGATTAAGAAAGATAATAATAAAAGAGCGATGACATGTTTAGGATTCAATATAGTTTATGAAAATGTATATATTACATATCATCTGTATTATCATTAGTATTATTATTTTTTTGTATGACGACTATTGAAGGCATGTGTTTCACATTATGAATTCTTGCCGTACATACAACGGCACTGCTAACGAGAATGATAAATTTGTTCAGAATCTTATTTTCATATTAGACTTATAAAATTAAACGAAAAAAGACGATCATTGTCGAAAATTTTCAATTACACTTTTTTTATTTATTTTTATATAAAACACATATCCTTTCTTTATAATCTTATCATTTTTCTATTTCCTGTTTATTTTTTATTTTTTGGGGGGCAAGGGAACTAAAACGAAATTTCATCAAGTGTATTCACAATCTATTCAAGATTCTATGATTTTCACATGAAGTCATACGGAAGAAGAATGCAGCAACATATCAAATAAATGAAACATTAAATACGGATAATCAAAATGTAATGATGTATAAGCTTGGATTATACAAAGTGAATATAGAGAA
>NW_028234438.1:21829723-21839723 GCF_977035675.1 Penaeus japonicus
GGGTTGGTTGGTGTGACTTGGTTGTGGGTTGGTTGTGGGTTGGTTGGTGTAGGTTGGTTGTGACTTGGTTGTGGGTTGGTTGGTGTGACTTGGTTGTGACTTGGTTGTGGGTTGGTTGTGGGTTGGTTGTGGGTTGGTTGTGGGTTGGTTGGTGTGGGTTGGTTGTGACTTGGTTGTGGGTTGGTTGGTGTGACTTGGTTGTGGGTTGGTTGGTGTGACTTGGTTGTGGGTTGGTTGTGGGTTGGTTGGTGTGACTTGGTTGTGGGTTGGTTGGTGTGACTTGGTTGTGGGTTGGTTGTGGGTTGGTTGTGGGTTGGTTGTGGGTTGGTTGTGGGTGGTTGTGGGTTGGTTGTGGGTTGGTTGTGGGTTGGTTGTGGGTTGGTTGGTGTGACTTGGTTGTGGGTTGGTTGTGGGTTGGTTGTGGGTTGGTTGTGGGTTGGTTGTGGGTTGGTTGGTGTGACTTGGTTGTGACTTGGTTGTGGGTTGGTTGTGGGTTGGTTGTGGGTTGGTTGTGGGTTGGTTGGTGTGACTTGGTTGTGGGTTGGTTGGTGTGACTTGGTTGTGGGTTGGTTGTGGGTTGGTTGTGGGTTGGTTGTGGGTTGGTTGTGGGTTGGTTGGTTGTGGGTTGGTTGTGGGTTGGTTGTGGGTTGGTTGGTGTGACTTGGTTGTGGGTTGGTTGGTGTGACTTGGTTGTGGGTTGGTTGTGGGTTGGTTGGTGTGACTTGGTTGTGGGTTGGTTGTGGGTTGGTTGTGGGTTGGTTGGTGTGACTTGGTTGTGGGTTGGTTGTGGGTTGGTTGTGGGTTGGTTGGTTGTGGGTTGGTTGTGGGTTGGTTGGGTGGTTGTGGGTTGGTTGGTGGTGGGTTGGTGTTACGTGGTTGTGGGTTGGTTGTGGGTTTTGTGTTGGTTGTGAGTGGTTGGTTGTGGTTGGTTGTGAGTGGTTGGTTGTGGTTGGTTGAGTGGTTGTGGTTGGTTGTGGTTGTGGTTGGTTGTGTGTGGTTGGTTGTTTGTGGTTGGTTGTGAGTGGTTGGTTGTGTGTGGTTGGTTGTGAGTGGTTGGTTGTGGTTGGTTGTGTGTGGTTGGTTGTGGTTGGTTGTGGTTGGTTGTGAGTGGTTGGTTGTGTGTGGTTGGTTGTGAGTGGTTGGTTGTGGTTGTGGTTGGTTGTGGTTGGTTGGTGTGACTTGGTTGTGGGTTGGTTGGTGTGACTTGGTTGTGGGTTGGTTGTGGGTTGGTTGTGGGTTGGTTGGTGGTTGGTTGGTTGTGGGGTGGTTGGGGGTTGGTTGGTGGTGTGTTGGTTGTGGGTTGGTTGTGGGTGGGTTGGTGGGTTGTGGGTGGGTTGGTTGTGGTTGGTTGTTGTTGGTTGTGGTTGGTTGGTTGTGGTTGGTTGTGAGTGGTTGGTTGTGTGTGGTTGTGGTTAGTTGTGTGTGGTTGGTTGTGTGTGGTTGGTTGTGATTGGTTGGTTGTGGTTGTGGTTGGTTGTGGTTGTGGTTGGTTGTGTGTGGTTGGTTGTTTGTGGTTGGTTGTGAGTGGTTGGTTGTGAGTGGTTGGTTGTGGTTGGTTGTGGTTGGTTGTGTGTGGTTGGTTGTGTGTGGTTGTGGGTTGGTTTGGGTTGGTTGTGGGTTGTTGTGGGTTTGGTTGTGGGTGGGTTGGGGGTTGGTTGTGGGTTGGTTGGTGTGTTGGTTGTGGTTGTTGTTTGTTGGTTGGTGGTTTGGTTGTGGGTGGGTTGGTGTTTGGTTGTGGGTGGTTGTGGGTTGGTTGTGGGTGTGGTTGGTTGTTGGTTGGGGTTGGTGTGGTTGTGGTTGTGTGGTTGGTTGTGGGTTGGTTCTTGTGGGTGTGGTTGGTTGGTGTGGTTTGGTTTGGTTGGTTTGGTTTGGTTGGTTGGTATGGGTTGGTTGTGGGTTGGTTGGTGTGACTTGGTTGTGGGTTGGTTGTGGGTTGGTTGTGGGTTGGTTGTGGGTTGGTTGGTGTGACTTGGTTGTGGGTTGGTTGGTTGTGGGTTGGTTGTGGGTTGGTTGGTGTGACTTGGTTGTGGGTTGGTTGTGGGTTGGTTGATATGGGTTGGTTGTGGGTTGGTTGGTTGTGGGTTGGTTGTGGGTTGGTTGGTGTGACTTGGTTGTGGTGTGGTGGTTGTGGGTTGGTTGTGGGTTGGTGGTGGGTGGGTGTGGGTTGGTTGTGGGTTGGTTGTGTGTTGGTTGTGTGTTGGTTGGTGTGACTTGGTTGTGGGTTGGTTGTGGGTTGGTTGTGGGTTGGTTGTGGGTTGGTTGTGGGTTGGTTGTGGGTTGGTTGTGGGTTGGTTGTGGGTTGGTTGTGGGTGGTTGTGGGTTGGTTGTGGGTGGTTGGTGTGACTTGGTTGTGGGTTGGTTGGTGTGGTTGGTTGTGACTTGGTTGTGGGTTGGTTGGTGGTTTGGTTGTGTTGGGTGGTGTGGGGTTGTGGGTGGTTGGTGTGTTGGTTGTGTTGGTTGTGGGTTGGTTGTGTGTGTTGGTTGTGGTTGGTTGTGGGTTGTGGTTGGTGTTGGTTGGGGTTGGTGTGGTTGTGGTTGTGTGGTTGGTTGTGGGTGTGGTTGGTTGTTGGTTGGTGGGTGGTTGTGGGTTGGTTGGTGTGGCTTGGTTGTGTGCTGGTTGTGGGTTGGTTGTGGGTTGGTTGGTGTGACTTGGTTGTGACTTGGTTGTGGGTTGGTTGTGGGTTGGTTGGTGTGACTTGGTTGTGACTTGGTTGTGGGTTGGTTGTGGGTTGGTTGGTGTGGCTTGGTTGTGGGTTGGTTGGTGTGACTTGGTTGTGACTTGGTTGTGGGTTGGTTGTGGGTTGGTTGGTGTGGCTTGGTTGTGGGTTGGTTGTGGGTTGGTTGGTGTGACTTGGTTGTGGGTTGGTTGGTGTGACTTGGTTGTGGGTTGGTTGTGGGTTGGTTGTGGGTTGGTTGGTGTGACTTGGTTGTGGGTTGGTTGGTGTGACTTGGTTGTGACTTGGTTGTGGGTTGGTTGTGGGTTGGTTGTGGGTTGGTTGGTGTGACTTGGTTGTGGGTTGGTTGTGGGTTGGTTGGTGTGACTTGGTTGTGGGTTGGTTGTGGGTTGGTTGGTGTGACTTGGTTGTGGGTTGGTTGGTGTGACTTGGTTGTGGGTTGGTTGGTGTGACTTGGTTGTGGGTTGGTTGTGGGTTGGTTGGTGTGACTTGGTTGTGACTTGGTTGTAGGTTGGTTGTGGGTTGGTTGGTGTGACTTGGTTGTGACTTGGTTGTAGGTTGGTTGTGGGTGGTTGGTTGGTTGTGGGTTGGTTGGTTTGGGTTGGTTGTGGGTTGGTTGGTGTGGGTTGGTTGTGGGTTGGTTGGTGTGACTTGGTTGTGGGTTGGTTGTGGGTTGGTTGGTGTGACTTGGTTGTGGGTTGGTTGTGGGTTGGTTGTGGGTTGGTTGTGGGTGGTTGTGGGTTGGTTGTGGGTGGTTGTGGGTTGGTTGGTGTGACTTGGTTGTGGGTTGGTTGTGGGTTGGTTGGTGTGACTTGGTTGTGGGTTGGTTGTGGGTTGGTTGGTGTGACTTGGTTGTGGGTTGGTTGTGGGTTGGTTGGTGTGACTTGGTTGTGGGTTGGTTGTGGGTTGGTTGGTGTGACTTGGTTGTGGGTTGGTTGTGGGTTGGTTGGTGTGACTTGGTTGTGGGTTGGTTGTGGGTTGGTTGGTGTGACTTGGTTGTGGGGTGGTTGTGGGTTGGTTGGTGTGACTTGGTTGTGGGTTGGTTGTGGGTTGGTTGGTGTGACTTGGTTGTGGGTTGGTTGTGGGTTGGTTGTGGGTTGGTTGGTGTGACTTGGTTGTGGGTTGGTTGTGGGTTGGTTGTGGGTTGGTTGGTGTGACTTGGTTGTGGGTTGGTTGGTGTGACTTGGTTGTGGGTTGGTTGGTGTGACTTGGTTGTGGGTTGGTTGTGGGTTGGTTGGTGTGACTTGGTTGTGGGTTGGTTGTGGGTTGGTTGTGGGTTGGTTGGTGTGACTTGGTTGTGTGACTTGGTTGGTGTGACTTGACTGGTGTGACCTAGTTGTGATTTGGTTTGTTTGGGTTACCGTTTTTGGTGTTTAAGGGCTGGTGTTTTGGTTGTGTTTTGGCTTGGTTGGCATTGAGGAGTTTGAGTCTTTTGGTTGACTTTGTACTTCGCCGTTTGAAGGTTTGGTTTGATTTGTATTTTGGCGGTTGAGTCAGCGACTTGCTTAGCGTTTTTTTGGTGGAGTTTCTTCTCGTTTTCCTTTTCATCTTCTTTTTTTCTTTCCCTTCATCTTCTTTTTCTTATTTTTTTCTCTCTCTTTCTCTCTCCTTCCCTCCCCGCACCCCCATCTCTCTTTTTCTTATTTTTCTCTCTCTCTTTCTTTCTCCCTTCCTCACTCCCTCCTTCTCTCTCTTTCCTTCCCTCACCTTCTCTCTCTCTCTCTCTCTCTTTCTCTCTCTCTTCTGCCGTTGTCTCTATGTCAGTTTCAATTTCAATCCAACATAAAAATCTTTGACATGATGGGCTGTCTATCTACGTTTCTTTTCTCTTCCGTCTAAAAATTGTTCCTGGATTTCCTTACAATTTGCTGGAACGATTCCCAAAGTTTCCCTTAACTTTTCGAATTCTGTGTCACGAGGTCCTAGTCAGAGAGAATTTTCTAGAATTTGCACTTCGGTCAAATTCGGGGAAACTTTTTTTCCTGATTTTCTCTCTCTCTCTCTCTTTTCTTTCTCTCATTATCCTTATTGTTATAATCATTGCTTTTAGTCTCATTCTTATTATCTTTAATTAATATCAATATCACTGTTATTCTTATTATCCTCATCATTATTATCATTATTATTATCCTTATCATTATCATTATTATCATCATCATTATTATCATTATTATTATCCTCATCATTATCATTATTATTATCCTCATCATTATTATTATCCTCATCATTATTATCATTATTATTATCCTCATCATTATCATTATTGTTATTATCCTCATCGTTATTATCATTATTATTATCCTCATCAGTATTATCATTATCATTATCCTCATCATTATCATTATTATTATCCTCTCTTATCTTCATTATTGTTGGGAATCGCTCCGTTCTCCGTTCCTCCCTGCGAGCATAGCCACGATCTCTCGCTCCCACAGCTCTGGAGTCCGGAGGCGACTTGGCATTTTTTAAAATATTTTGTATTTTTCTTATATTTCTGTCGTGTTTCTACTTCCTCCTGGTATGTTTTTTGTCTGTTTTTAGTTCGCGTTTTTTTTTTTTTTTTTTTTTTTTTTGCCTTAGACTTTTTTTTTTTTTGTAATTTCGTTTTACTGGATCTGTTTTAGCTTTTATCTCGTATTTTGATTGGTCATTTTATTGATTTTAAATTGCTGTTTTACAGGGTATTATTTTTATATTTTGTCACGTCATGATGAAGTGAAGATACATCTTTACAAATGTCGTATTTTATTTGTTCACTATTTCATTTTTGATAATCTCTTTTATTTTGTGAGTTTACACTTTTGTGTTTTACAACATCTTTCCTCTTTTTTTTTATATTTTTTACTGCAACGAGATTTTATTCTGTATCTATTATTTTACGTTACCTGAGGTGTCGCAAAGTTTATATATATATGACCTGAGCTACAACCAAATACATTCAGTCTATACCAGTTAGCAGTTTTTTGTTACCTTTTTTCTACCTGAAACACCGGTTGCCAGAAGAAACCAGCAGAGAAAAGTCAAATCTTGAAATCTTGACATTTCATTATTATTAATAGCTTTGTGTTTTTATAGTTTTACTTTTTATTATCATCATTATTTTTTGTACTTCTCATTTGTAATCCCTTCAAGACTTGCTGTACTTGGTTTTAATTAACTTTAGCTCTTTGCTTTTTTGTTATAGTTTTTAGCCTTTGCTATGGTTTTCAGACTTTTGTTTTGAGAATCACCTTCAGTGACTCTAATGTTGCCGCGTTTTGGTAAATTGTTTCTTTTATGTAAGGCCTTTTGCCAGAGGATCATTTTAGATTCCTCTTTCGTTTTAGTTAGTCTTTAAAATAAGTTTGGCACTTCACTTTGAAGCTGCTTTTATTTTCATGGCAGTTTAACGTAATTTTTAGGATTTCTTTAGCCTGTTTATCCTTTTATTTGTTTTATCTATTTGCGTTGTCAAGTGTTTTAGTTAGGAGGACTGGCTAAACGTTGAGGATTCAAGGGGATCTGATTGCAGGGTCTGATCAAGTGCACGATTGCAACTCATTTTGAAAGCTTCAAGGAGGGGGGTTGGTTGGTAGTGCGGGGTTCCTGGCATACAAGTGATACGCTTCATTATCATTATTATTATCATCTCTAATATCATCATCACTGTTATTGTTATTGCTATCATTATTAGCATTATCATCATAATTATCCTTATCATATTCATTACTTTCATTATCATCACTATTGTTTTTTATATTATTATTACCATCATATTTATTTCTGTCATTGTAATACTAGCAATTATTATTAATTTTTATTTTCTTCGTTCTCATAATTATTACTTTCCTTATCATCATCACATTACTGTTTTCACTTTAGTTATTATTGTTAGCATCATTTTCATGATTATCATCATTATTTCTGTTATCATTATCGGTATCATTATCATAATGATTATCGTCACTAACTGTATCTTAATGGTTATTATCCCTATCAGTATTATTATGAAGTATTTAAAATATCCTCATTATCTTCAACATCCTTTTATCATCGTCATCATCATCATCATCGTTATCATTATTATAAGCACTATCATTCTGTTCTCTATACTTTGTGTGATAGAGATTTTACAGTTTTATTAGAGGACCAAAAACACTTTTATATTATTCATATGTGTATACTTTTAGTTAACAAATACGACAGGAATATCCATGCCCATAAAAAAAAAAGAAAAAAAAAGGCAGCCATACTGGTAAGGGCGCATATTGCAGACATTGTGCATGATTTGGATCACCTTCCTCTTCTCATTCTGCTTGCACATCTTGCATCATCGGTAATTCTTGGTGTGTGGCCTCGCTCTCTGAAGATAGTGCTTAGTAGAAGCGGTGGGCGGGTGGGCGGGTGAGTGCTTCAAAGATTTCTCTCCTACTGGTACTCAGATAGAGAGTAGCGCCATCTATGTTTCGGATTTTAAACTAAACCTATTTTGATAAACATTACGGTAATGGCAGTAATCATAATTGCCATTGGTATCATCTGTCACTAAATAAAATCAACTTACATTTCATAGCGTAACTGAGAGACACAGCGATCCACTCTCTCCAACTGTCATGTCATGCCAAAAACTCATCCGTTATGATGTCATGCCACCCGTCCGCAGTGGAGGGTTCTTTTGTTGTTGCTTTAAGTGGTAATCATATCATTCATACTATAACCGTTTTCGATTATAATGATAGTAATAACATTAATAGAGATGAGGATAATGATAATAATGATGAAAATAATGATAATAATGATGAGGATAATGATAATAATGATGAAAATGATGATAATAACATTACGAATACAGTGATATTCATAATCACTGTTAATATCATCATTATCATTACTATTATGATTATCATTATCATTTCATATAAAAACTGTCATTATCGTTTTATAGTTAACATCAGTAGAAATATTAGTATATTAGGACTATTCATAATATGTTTCTTGTTGATATCATATCATCACTATCATTGTTGGTATTATTATTATTATTATTGTTATCATTATTATTGTTATCATTGTTATTATTATTATCATTATCATCTTTATCATTATTATTATTATTATTATCATCATTATCATCGTCATCATTATCATTATCAGCATTATTGTTATTATCATTATTATTATTATCATTATTGTTATTACTATTATCATTATTATTATTATCATTTTGAATATTATTATCAGCATTATCGTTATTATCATCATCATCATTGTCATTATTATTATCAATATCATTATCATTATCATTATCATTATTATCATTGTCATGATCATTATAATTATCATGATCATCATCATCATTATCTTTATCATTGTTATTATGACTGTTATCATCATTGCCATTAATATTATGCATGCTATTATTATCATCATTATCATTATTATGATTGTTAATATAATCATCATTATTATTATCATTACTGTTATGGAAGCTATCATTATCATATGATTATGATTGTTATCATCATCAACATTTAACTTCTCTTCTGCTTTTATTATTAGTAGTATTATTAATATTATCATTATCATTATTACTATGATCATTATGATTATGATGATAATGATGATTGTGGTGGTGATGATGAGGACGACTACAACGACACGGATGACGATGATGATGATAAGGATGATGATGATGATGAAGAAGACGACGGTGGAGATAAAGATAAAAGATATGATAATAATGAGATAATGATGATGATGATAATGAAAATGATAATGATAATACTTATAATGATAGTAATGAGGATGATTATGATGATGATAATGATGAGGACAATGGTGACGATGAAGATAATGATAATCATTAATATTTTTATGATGATGATTATCATTATTACTATTTTTTGTTACCATCATTATCATTACCATTAATGTTATCGTTACTTATATTACATTCCTTATCATTATTATTATTACTATCGTTTTTTATAACTATTCTTATCCTTATTATCACTATAATTATCGCAATTAAGCACAAGCAAATAAGGGATTCGATTCCTTAGCGAGTAGATACCCTTATACAGACACAGATACGCTTCAGAGAGAATGAAAAACAAACAAACAAACAAACAAACAAACAAACAAACAAAACAGAAACCAAATAGCATGCAAAGAAAGAGAACAGACTCCCAAACTCAAAAGAAGAAGCAATTGCATAAAAAATATAGAAAAAAGTATATACATACGTAGAAGACAAAACAACAACAAAAAAACTGAAAAAAAGTAGAAAACTTGTTGGTATGGGGACGGTGACGGGAAAGTTCGGTTATGGGGGAGGATAGGGGAACGTGTCCGAGGGCGATGAATAGATTGAAATACTGGTAGTGGTCTTGGTGATGAGGAGAGGTGAGGGGGGTATGGGAAGTTACTGGGTAGTGTAGCGGGTGGGGCAGGACTCTACCTATGAGGGTTCAAGATTATAGTTGTGAGAAGAATTAGATACTGTAGGAGTGTTTTTTTCTTGAGATTATTTATGTTGGTATGAGAGGGTCTTTGGGGGGTCCTTATCTGCGATCGGGCGAGGTCCCGAGATCATAAAGAGTATGCGTAAGTTAGAGGGCTGTGGGGGGGTTATGGGTGACGTGAGGGGTATGTGCATGAGGAGTTGTAGCTGGCGGCTGATTTTTTCGGGTAAAGGCGTCCAGAGGAAGAGAAGGAAAGATTATAGGACGAGGGGCGCGAAGAGCTTGTGACCAGTTAACGGTGTGAAAAGCGCGATGTACAAGAGAGGAATTTAGTTAGATAATGTTTTGTGCGGGGTTTTTTGGGTGGTGGGTGGTGTGTGTGTGTGTTGGGGTGTGTGTGAGTTGAAAAAGAGAAAAGAGTGAGGGGGAGTTGAAGAGAGAGGGGATAGTAGGTGAGTGAGAAGTGAGAGTGATGAAGAGTAGATGAGTGGTAGTGGGTAGAGGGGATGTGAGAGTGTAGAGAGAGAGGAGAGGGGGGGGGGGGGGGGGGGGGGGGGGGGGGGGGGGGGAGAGGTGGGTGAGAGTAGAAGCGAAAGGGGGAGAGAAGAGACGAGAGCAGACGAGAGAGAAAGGCAGATAGATTGAAATGTGAGAGATGAGAGAGAGAGAGAGAAGAGAGAGAGAGAGAGAGAGAAAGAAGAAGAGAGAGAAGAAGAGAAGAGAGAGAGAGAGAGAGAGAGAGAGAGAGAGAGAGAGAGAGAGAGAGAGAGAGAGAGAGAGAGAGAGAGAGAGAGAGAGAGAGAGAGCGAGAGAGAGGGGAGAGAAAGAGAGAGCGAGAGAGATAGATAGAGAGAGAGAGAGAGGGAAAGAGAGAGAGAGATG
>NW_028234438.1:21867223-21882223 GCF_977035675.1 Penaeus japonicus
ACACACACACACACACAAACACACACACACACACATACACACACAAACACACACACACAAACACAAACACACACACAAAAACACACACAAACACACACACACACAAACACACACACGTCCATGCACGCACACAAACAAACATACAAAAAAATATAAATAAAAAGACAATTACAAATGCAAACCAACAACCCCCCCCCCCCCACACACACAGACAGCCATGACGGCGCTGCTATGGCATAAATTACCATAAGTAATTCAAGAAAGTCAAGAGTGACCGAGAGACAGGCGCCGTTTTCTTACCTGTCCGTAAGGTCGGAATTAAGAATGGGTTATCTACACGCTCATTTCATCTTAATTACTAAAGTGGCTCATCAAATAGTACATAAAGTGTGTCGATATTGACCTGAGCCTGCTGTCCTCTTTGAATTATTAACATGATTACTATTATCCTGATTATCATTATTATCATTATTTCAAAGATTTCATGTTTTTATCATTGTTATTAAGGAATAATCAGACAGACAGACAGACAGACAGAGAAAAACGGACAAACACAGAAATAAGATACCATAAAAGCAAAGGAGACAAACATTCAAAGACAGAAAAGAAAAGAAAAGAAAAAAATAATAATAATAAAAAAAAAAGGCGTAAGAAACAGACAAAGAGAAAATCGAAGACAGCGCCACGCGAGTTGTAAATCCCCACAACTAAGAATCAGCGTCTCATTGACTGCATATGTGAATGGGCGTGAGTGTGAATGACCGAGTGAGGGAGTGAGTCAGACAGGCGGGCACTCACTCGGCCAGTCAGTCAGTCAGTCAGTCAGTCAGTCAGTCAGTCAGCTGTTGCATGAAAAATTCAGTTCATGGATCAATGATGCAGCTAAGAGACAAAGTGGAGGAAGAGGGTGGTGGGGTTGGGGAGGAGGGAGAAGAAAGGGGGCGAGGGAGAAGAAAGGGAGGAGGGAGGGAGGAGGAAGAGAGAAGTGAAAAGAAGATAGGGAGGGGGAGGGAGGAGGGAGAGAGAAGTGAAAAGAAGATAGGAAGGGGGAGGGAGGAGGGAGAGAGAAGTGAAAAGAAGATAGGGGGGAGGGAGGGAGAAGGGAGATAGAAGTGAAAAGAAGAAAGGGAGGAGGGAGGGAGGAGGGAGAGAGAAGTGAAAAGAAGATAGGGAGGGGGAGGGAGAAGGGAGAGAGAAGTGAAAAGAAGATAGGGAGGAGGGAGGGAGAAGGGAGAGAGAAGTGAAAAGAAGATAGGGAGGGGGAGGGAGAAGGGAGAGGGAAGCGGAAAGAAGAGAATAGGGAGGGAGAAGGAGAGGGTAGAGAGATGGTTGAAGCGAGAAGATAGGGAGGGGAAAGGGGAAAGGAGAAAGAGGGACGGAGGGAGAAGATAGGGAGAAGGGGAAGGGAAAGAGGAGATAGAGCGAGAAAAGAGGAGGGGGGATCGGGGAATGGGATAAGAGAGAGAAAGAAGAGGAATAATGAATCAAGAGAGGAGAGAGAGAGGAAAATGAAAGAGCAAGAGAAGGGAAGGTAGAATGGTAGGGTGGGAGGGAAGGGCGAGGGGCAGGGAGAGGAGAGATTGGAACGAGGGAGGGGGAGAGGGGGGGGGGGGGGGGAAGGGATGATAGAAGGTGGAGCCACAGGGCCTCTTGGAGCGGTTACAACAGACTGACCTCTTAAGCGGATCCATTTTGAAGGAATGTACTCGTACTATACCGGAAACGGAGCTGTTATTCTCGCTTTTAAATTTTTGTGTGGCTGGTTGGCTGGTTGGCTGGCTGCCAGGTTGTCTATTTGTCTATCAGGCTGTCTGTTGGTCGAGCTGTCTCCTTGTCTGTTTGTCTGTATGCTTGTCTAGATGTCTAAGGGTATGTCTGTCCATCTGCCGGCCTGCATTTCTCTTTCTCTTTCTCTCTCTCTCTCTCTCTCTCTCTCTCTCTCTCTCTCTCTCTCTCTCTCTCTCTCTCTCTCTCTCTCTCTCTCTCTCTCTTTCTCTCTCTCTCCTTTCTCTCTCTCTATCTATCAATCTACCTATGTCTATCTATCTATCTATCTATATCTATCTATCTATCTATCTATCTATCTATATACTTATACATATTTTTTCTGTATATAATCAGTAAATACATATACTCACACATGTTCACACAGTATACATTCAGTGTGTGTGTGAGTGTATGTGTGTGTGTGTACGTATGTTTGTGTGATCTGTAGTAGTGTTTCATTTCATGTATTAACTCGTTACCTTTTCGTCCTTATGCTCATCTTCTGTGTGTCTTCTTGGAAGTATACCTGTGCATATAATGAACATATCAACCTAATTAACTATCTTTTTGCTTTTCCTTCTTATATTACTGCATTATAGGCCCCCCCCAACACCCCACCCCCCCCCACCCCACCACCCCCCCCACCCCCACCCCCACCCCCCCCCCCCCCCCCCCCCCACCCAAAACCCCCACCCCCACACTAACGAGACCCCCCACTACACACCCACCCCCCCCCAAACCCCCCCCCCCCCCACCCCCACCCCACACCCCACCCCCCACCACTCCCCCCACTAGCCACCCCCACCACACCCCACCCACCACCCCCCCCCCCAACTACCCACCCCACCCCACACCCCCACACCCCCCCGAACCCCACCCCCACCCCCCACCCCCACTCCACCCCCCATTAACCACCCACCCCACTCAACACCCCACCCAACAACCCCCCCCACCCCCACCACTCCCCACCACTCACCCACCACTCCACCCACCCACCCCACCACTCCACACACCCACACACCCCCACCCCACTACGAAGGGAACAAGGGTGGAAATGAGAGAGGAGGGGGGGGGGGAAAGGGTGAATGAATAAAGGGAGAAAGGGAATGGGGGGGGAGAAAAAAGAAAAAGGGGGGAGAAGAGAAAGGGGGAAAGGGTGAAATTTGAAATGAAATTATGGGATGATTGAAATTGTTGAAATTTGTGAATGAAATTTGAATTGAATGAGGGAGGGAGAAGAGATGAGGAGGGAGAAAGATGGAAAAAAAGGACGTGAAATTGAAAATGGTGTGAATTGTTTGATGATGAAGGTGAATTTAGTTGATGAATTGTTGAAAGGTTTGATGGGGGGAAAATAAAAGGGGTGGGAGGAGGGGAAAAAAAGGAGAAAGAAGGGTGGTGTGAATTGTGTGTTTTGAATGGAATTAATGGTTAGAATTGGTGATGAAATTTGATGGTGAAATTGAATGAATGGAAAATTAATTAAATATTTAAGGTTCAGTGGTTGGTAGGGGTTTATTATGTAATTTGTTTATAATAAAAATAAAGAAAAACGCCAAACAGAGTGA
This sequence comes from Penaeus japonicus, assembly GCF_977035675.1. Classification (NCBI taxonomy): domain Eukaryota; kingdom Metazoa; phylum Arthropoda; class Malacostraca; order Decapoda; family Penaeidae; genus Penaeus; species Penaeus japonicus. The sequence continues at coordinate 21,870,559 of NW_028234438.1, forward strand.
GGCATTCAAGAGCTTAACCACCAAAACACTAAAGCATATAATTAAACTCCACAAGGTTCGACGAGTTTTCGAAATATGTTTATTTTGCTTTATTATAATATGTTATTGTGTGTGTTTGTGTGTGGCCAAAAAATTGTTAGTGGCCAGAGGAAGGGGCCACAAATTTGGACTCCAATAAAATAATAGGTTCATTTTCCTGGCATTCCAATTTCAAAGAAGTAAGAATCTCCTCCTCAAAGAAAGGAAATCTCTCCTCTCTCTCTGTTTCTCTCTGTCTTTCTGTTTCTCTCTCTCTCTCTCTCTCTCTCTCTCTCTCTCTCTCTCTCTCCTTTTTCTCTCTCTCTCTTCTCTCTCTCTCTCTCTCTCTCTCTCTCTCTCTCTCTCTCTCCCCACCCTCCCTCCCTATCTCTGTCTCCCCCCCTCTCTCTCTCTCTGTCTTCTTCTTTTCTCTGTGTCTCTCCACACTCTCAACTCTCTCTCTCTCTTTCTATTTCTCTCTCTATATCTGTCTATTATCTTTCTCATCTTTTTAATCTTTCTCTACCTCTCTCTCTCTATCTCTCTCTCTTCTCGCTCTCTCTCTCCTCTCATCTCTTCTCTACTCCACTCTCTCACCCCCTTTCTCTCAGCTTCAAAATATACGCAAGTCATGCTTTGTTTTGTTTTGTGTCCCCAGTATTCTGCGACCACCAAATGGGGGCAACAACGGACCCTCCACCCCCAAACAAAAGGCGGTAGTGTGTATGATCTAGGGTGTTTTAAACGTTAAGCTCCTATAATGTACATTGGCTTGCGTTTTCTTGTTGGGCCTCACCCCGTCTTTTGCGTTGTTTTTTGTTTTTGTACTTTGCATTGCCACTTTGCGTTGTATTCTCTCTCTCTCCTCTCTCTCTATCCCTCCTACTCTCTCTCTTCTCTCTTTCTCTATCTCTCCTCTCTCTCTCCTCTCTATCTCTCTCTCCTCTCTCCTCTCTCTCACTCTCTTCTTTTCTTTTGATCTCTACCTCTATCCTCCTCTCCTCTCTCTCTCTCTCTCTTTTTTTCTCTCTCTCTTCTCCCCTCCTCTCTCTCTCTCTCCTCTCTCTCTCTACTCTCTCTCTCTCACTTCTCTCTTTCTCTCTCTCTCTCCTCTTCTCTCTCTCTCTCTCTCTTCTCTCCCTTCTCTTCTCTCTTTATATACTTATTTGTATATAATTTTTATATATATATATATATTATATACATTAATATATATATATATACAGTAATATATATATATTTATATATATATATATTTATTTATATATATATATATATATATATAGATATGTGTGTAGTGTGTGTGTATATATATATATATTTATATATATATATATAGATAGGATAGATAGATAGATTAGATAGTAGATAGATAGAATAGATAAGATTATATAGATATAGAGATAGATAGATAGATAGATATGTATGTATATATATATATATATATATATATATATATATATATATTTCTCTCTCTTTCTCTCTCCCTCTCTCTTTCTCTCTCCCTCTCTCCCTCTCTCTTTCTCTCTCTCTCTCCCTCTCTCTTTCTCTCTCTCCCACTCTCTCTCTTTCTATCTTTCTCTCTCTCTCTCTCTCTCTCTCTCCCTCTCTCTCTTTCTCTCGCTCTCTCTACCTCTCTCCCTTTCTCTCTCTCACTCTCTCTCTCTCTCTCTTTGTTTTCATTCTTCACAACTCTGTTTTCTCTAGCCTCTCTAGGAAGGAAGAAAAGGGAAGGGAAAGGGTGGTGGGAGGTAGGGGGGAAGGGTTGGGTTTTTAGGGGAAAGGAGGGGGGAAAGGTGTTTGGGAAAGAGAAAGGTAGGGTTAGTATGGAAGTAAGTATGTTGGTATGGGGGAAAAGGGGGTGGTGGTTTGGGGGTGGTTGGGTGGTGGTGTGGGTGTGAAGGAAATGGGGGGTGGAATGGGGAGGAGATGCGGTAAGGTGATGTAAGGAAGGTGTAATGTATGTGATGTTGATTGATAGGTATGTTAAGGATGGGTGGTAGTGGATGGAGAATTGGGGATGGAGAAGGTGGGAGGAAAAGAGATTGGGTTGTCAAGGATGAGGCCGGAGGGAGGAGATGGGGGAAAGGTGGTAACAGGTCTGGTAACGGGAAGAGAAAGAGCGGGTGGGGGGTGTTTGGTGGGGGGGAGAGGGGATATGGAGGGAGAGGGGAGGTGGGAAAGAGGGGGGGGTATGCGGAGTGTGGGGGTGACTTGGAGGTGTGCGTGCGGCCCGTAATTACTGGTGGACTCAAACCCAATTTTCTCATGTAACGCGTAATCCAAACTACCTTATCTTACAAAAACAAAACTTTGAAAAATATATATGCATAAGAACACAAGGAGTTCTTCAGAGAGAAGGCATTAAAGGTTATATTTGATCTTCTGTCTTCAATGTTGCTAGCACTTGCACTTGAGATTATGGGACAAGACGAGAAATGATATCATTCTCACACACAAGAAGAGCGTGAGGAAGGAAGAGAGAAAGAATCTGACTTGTAGCATAAGAAAAAAAAAGTCAGTTACGTCATTCTAAAAATAGATCCAACCGTATGAATAATAAAAAAATACAAAATAATTCCTTCAAAATTAGCTCATCAAACTAAGATATGAAAAGATACACGAACAAAACAACACAATAGAATGACACAAGAAATAAATTCTTTGAAAAAAACAAAAAACACCAACAATTCATCAAAATAAACAGCAAATAAGATCATTCGTAGCAAGTCAATAATCAGAATGAAAATCGTAAAACTGATGCTAACACACTCCATCGAGAAGGGACGAGGAGGTGAGACCGAGGTTCCGAGCTGGGTGGGTTTCCAACGTTCACTTTTTAGCCTAAATAAATCACCGGTGAAGATTTGGAAGGAGGAGGGAGGAAATCGAAGGGTGTGGACCGAGGGTAGGGTGGGTGTTGGGGAGGTGGGTGGGAGGCGTTAGGAGAGACGGAGGCGTTAGGAGAAGATGGATTGAGGGAGGGAGGAGGGAGGGGGAGGGAGGGGTGGGAGGCGAAGGCGATAGGCGAAAGTGGAGTGGAGGGAGGGTGGGAGGCGATGGAGGAGAGGGAGGTAGGGAGGGTGGGGGGAGGGAGGAAGGCGATAGGATATGGTTGAGAGGGATGGCGAGGCGATTAGAGAAGGAGGAGGAGAGAAGGGAATGGGAAGGGTGATATGATGGGAGGGAGGGAGGGAAGGAGGGAAGTAGGGAGGGAAGGGAGGGGATGTATATGTAGGAGGGTGGGATGGGAAGGAGGGGAGGGCAGATAGAGAAGGAGGTTGGGATCGGGAGGAGGGAGGGAGGGAAGGAGGGAAGATGGGAGGAAGGGAAGGAGGGAGGGAGGCGATAGGAGAAGGAAGAGGGAAGGAGTGAGGCGATAGGAGAAGGAGGAGGGAGGGAGGGAGGGAAGGAGGGAGGGAGGCGATAGGAGAAGGAGGAGGGAGGGAGGGAATGAAGGAGGGAGGGAGGGAAGAAGGGAGGGAGGGTAGGAACAAGGAGAGGAGGGAGAAAAGGTGGGAGGAAGAGAGGGACGGAGGGAAGGAAGGAAGGAGGGAAGAAGGGAGGGTGAGAGGAAGGAAGATATTGAGAGTTAGAGTAGATGTATAGATAGACACACACAGAGACAGAGAAAGAGAGAGAGTAAGAAAGAGAGAGAGGGAGGGTTGTGAGAGGTGTGAGAGATGAGAAAAATAGAGAGATAGTGTTTTGAGTGAGAGTAAATTAAGAGTGACGTGAGTGTGAGTGAGATGATAAGAGCGAGAGGGACAGTGGAGTGAGAGAGAGTGAGATGAGAGAGAGTGAGAGCAGTTGAGGAGGTGATAGAGGAGAGAAATAGTGGGGAGACTCGGGTGGAGAGAGTGTAGAGAGAGGAGGGGAGGAAGAGAGAGAGAGAGTAGAGAAAGAGGAGAAAGGGAAGAAATGAGAGAGGGGGGAAGAGGAAAGAGAGGAAAAAGAGAGAGAGAGAGAGAGGGCGAGGAGAGAAGGAGAAAGGGAGGAGAGAGAGAAGGGGAGGGATGGGAGAGAGTGGAGAGAGAGAGATGGAGTGGGAAAAAGAGAAGGGGGAAAGAGGAAGGAAGTCAAAAGGGACTTGAAGGGGAGGGGATGGGGGGTACAGGAGAAATCCCGAAAAGGAGAGAGGTAAAAGGTTACCCCCTGAGTAAGGGGGTTAAAAATTTACAAAATAAGAGAAAACAGAGAAAAAGAAAAAAGGGAGAGAAATAAAGAAAAGAAAGGAGAGGAAGGATTTTAGGGGGAAGTTAAATTAAAGAGCAAGAAAGAGGGGGGAAAGGAGGAGGAGGAGGGGGACGAGAGAGAGGGGAGAGATGAGGAGAGGGAGAGGGGGAGGGGGGGAGGGGGAGGGAGGAGAGAAGAGGAAGGGGGAGAGGGGGAGGAGGGAGAGAGAGGAGAGGGAAGAGTGGGGAGGAGGGAGGAGTGGAGGGGGAGGTGTGAGAGAAAAGGAAGAGAGAGAGAGAGGAGAGAGAAGAGAAAGAGAAAGAGAGAGAAAGAGGGAGGGGGGAGGAGGAGAAGAGAGAAAGGAGAGTGAGAGAGAGAAGGGAGAAGGGAAGAGAGAGTGAGGGAAAAGAGAGAGAGGGGAGAGGAGAGGAGTGATGAGAGAGAGGAGGAGAGAAGAGGAGAGGGACAGGGGAGAGGGAGAGATGAAGAGGAGATGGACGAGAGAAGAGGAGAGGAGAGAGAGGGAGAGATGAAAAGAGAAGAAGATGAGGGTGAGGAAATGAAGGTAGGAATGAGGAGGAGAGGGGGGAGGAGTTGGAGGGAGGAGGAGAATGGGAGAAGGGTGAGGGGGAAAGGAGATGAGAGATGAGAGAAATTTTGGGGAGAGATAGAGAGAGGAGGAGAGGAGGAGAGAGGAGAGGGGGAGGGAGAGGGAGGAGGAAGAGAGGATAGAGAGTGAAGGAGAAGATGGAGAGAGAAAGAGGGAAAAAAGGGAATAAGGGGGAAATAAGGGAGTGGAGAAGGAGGGGGGGAGGGGAAGGAGAGGGAGAGTGAGAGAGGGAGGTAGAGGGAGAGGAGAGAGGAGAGAGAAGGGGGAGAAGACCCCCCCCGTAAGAAACAGAGAGGGAAAGATAGGGATTTTAAGGGGGGAGAGAGGGGGAGGGGGAGAAGGAAGGAGGAGAGAAGGAAATCGGGGGGAGAGAGAGAGGAGAAGGGGGGAGGGGAAAGAGGGGAGAGAAAAGGGCAGGGGAAAAGGGGGGAGAGGGAGAGAAGAGGAAAGAGAAAAGAGGCAGGAGGGGATGAGTGAGGATGAGTGAGTTTAGGGAGAGGAGGGAGAGAAGAGAGGGTGTTGGAGATGAAAGACGAGGTGATGATAGAGGAGAGAGGAGATGGAGAGAAGAGAGAGAGGAAGAGAGAGGTGCGTGCGAGGAAGAGAGGAGAGGAGAGAGAGGATGAGATGGAATGGGAGGAGTGAGTAGAGAGAGGTGAGAGAGAGAGAGAGAGAGAGAGAGAGAGAGAGAAAGAGAGAGAGAAGGAGAGAGAGAGAGAGAGAGTGAGGAAGGATGATGATGATGATGATGAGGAGGAGGAAGAAACAGAAAGAGAAAAAGAAACAATAAAAAAATGCCGACTCGATTTCCTGCCTTCATTTCCGCGAGTCACATCCCGGCCAACGAGAAACCAGTCAGCCATTCGGACAAATCAGCCGCGAAAGAGAACAAATCGAAGGGGCTCATCACCACCACTCGTCCGAATCCGTGGTCGCCTTAAGCAGCCTTACAATCGCCGTTGATTGCCCTCCGAAACCACCACCAACAAAAGCAACAACAAAGCGAGTGTGTTTGTTTTGCGCGGCGCGGCCACCGAGCACAAACCTTCATTACTCGGGCTTCGAGCGAGCGGGTTTGCGCTTAGTCACGGCGCTGACGTGGCCGTGACGTCACCCCATCTTGTGACGTCATCGCTCTGTGACATCATCGTATCATGTGAAGAAGGAGCGGCGTCGGGCGTGGACGCTGGCGAGGGAAGGGTAGGCGTGCCTGGGGATGGGCGTGCGTGCTGGGAATACCTAGTCCCACATAGAAGGCGTGCAAGGCATGCGCAACGAGGGCGTTGAGAGGGTGATGTCACGCGTGTGTGTGTGTTTGTGTGCATGTGTGTGTGTACGTGTGTGTGTGTGTGTGCGTGTGTGTTTGTGTGCATGTGTGTGTGTACGTGTGTGTGTGTGTGTGTGCGTGTGTGTGTGCGTGCGTGTGATTGTGTGTATGTGTATGTGTGTGTGTGTGTATGTTTGCATGTGTGTGTGCGTGCGTGCGTGTGTATGTATGTGTGTGTGCATGTCCGTCTGTACGCGTCTATTTGTATGCACGTCTGGGATTCGTATTTATGTCCATGTATCAGAGATAGCATATTAGTAGTCTATGTACGTGTGAGTCTGTCTCTACACGCACGTGCGAGGAGTCCACGTGGCGTCACGTGGTGTCACATCTGTTCCTCAATTATTAAACGCGTTATCGAGTGAGCGCCACAACCTCATTTTTCTCCTGACAGGTAACTGGAGAAAGGAGATGAGGAGTCGGGGTGAAGCTAAAGGAAAGAGATAAGATAATGCATTAATGGTTGGAAGAAAGAGAGAGAGAAAACGAGAGATGAGAGGAGAGAGTGGAGGAGAGAGGTTGAGAGGAGGTGTGAGAGGTGAGGAGAGAGAGAGAGGGAGAGGTTTAGAGATTGAGGAGGGAGGGAAGAAGAGAGGAGGAGTTGAGAGAAAAGAGAGGAGGAGAATTCGAGGTAGAGAGGAGAGGGAGGCGGAAGAATGAGAGAAGATGAGGGAGAGTGGAGAGGGATGTGGAGAGACGAAGGAGGAGAAAGGGAAGAGAGAGAAATATGTGATGGGTGAGGGAGAGGGGAGAGAAGGGAGTGGAGAGAGCAGAGAGATAGAGAGGAGAAGGAGAGAGAGGAGGGGATGGAGATGATGAGAGAGAGAGAGAAGATGGAGATGAGTGAATTGCTAGAGAAAGAAATGGGAAAAGAATGGGGTCAGGGTGTCGAATGTTGAGTGGGAAATGGAGTGTGTTGAATTGTTGGAAAGTGGAAAGAAGAAAGAAAAGGCTAGGTTTTCGAAAAGAGAGAAGGTGAGGAATATTGAGAAAAAGAGAGGAGAGAGAGGGATAATAAACGAAAGAGAGAGAGGGGAAGAGAGAGAGTGAGAGAGCTAGAGAGAAAGAACGAGAGATAGACAGAGAGAGAGAGAAAGGAGAGAGAGAGAGAGAGAGAGAGAGGAGGGGAGGATCGGAGAGGTGGAGAGAGATGAGAGAGGGGAATTTGAGAGTGAGAGAGAGGAGTGAGAGAGGGAGAGAGAGAGAGAGTGAAGAGAGAGAAGGAGTGAGATGAGGAGTTTGGAAAGGATGGGAGAGAGGGGAGAGAGGAGGAGGAGAGGAAGGAAAGAGAGGGATGAGAGAGGAAGAGAAGAGGTGGAAGGAGATGAGAGGGGGGTGGGTGGGTGATAGAGCGAGAGAGAGAGAGGAATTTGGAGAGAGAGAGAGGAAGTGAAGAGATGAAGAGAAGAGATAACAAGGAGAGGAGAGAGAGAGAGAGAGGAGAGGAGAAAGGAGAATGAGGGAGAGATGGAGAGGAGGAGGAGAAAGAGAGGGGAGGAATGGAGGAGTGGGTGAGAGGATGTAGAGATGAGAGAGTGAGGATGAGAGAAGAGAGAGAGGGAAGGAAGATGGGAGAGGAGAAGAGAGAGAGGAGATGAGAGGAGGTGACAGGACAGACAGACAGAGAGAGAATGAGAGAGAGCGATAAAGATAAGGGTAGGTCGATAGACAGACAGACAGACGGATATACAGACCGAGAGGTATATCGGTAGTGAGAAAGAAAGACAGACACTTCAAGAAAACAACTTCAACCAAAGTAGAGAGAGGAGAAATCCAAGGAGAGGGAGAATGAATAAACAACGAAAGGGAATTAAAAAAAAAAGGAATAACAAAGAACGAATAAAACATGAATAGATAGAAGTAAGAATGGTTATGAAAAATGAAAATAAAAAAAATCCATAATCGGAAACAAGATCTTGATGTGTTTGCTATCTAAGAGTCTTGTACTAGATGACAAGACTGCTCCCTATAAATATAAAATAAAACGCAACATTTTTTATGAAGACAGGAGAGCACTTTGAATGAATATTGAAGTGTGACACGTGTAAAAGAAATTGAAATTTTATGAACGATATGTCCACATTCAGAAATAAGAAGGAAATATGATATGTATGTATGTATGTATGTATTTATGTAAGTTTGCATGTATCTATCCATCTAGTTATCTACTTATCTCTCTCTCTCTCTCTTTCCATTTACCCCCTCCCCCCTCTCTCTTTCTATCTCTCCCCCTCTTTCTCTATCGCAATAAAAAAACCCGCACAAAACCGCAATATCAAAATAGAGCATAAAATATCAAAATAGAAAATGAATAACAAGCAATAAAATAAACAATGATAAAAACGACAAAGGCGCTTCTCAACAGATCCCCGGCGTCCACCACAGCCTGAAGAAATGTTCGCCGTAAAAGCAAAGGAAATTCACAGGATTAGAAATGACGTCACCGCTTCCGCACATGGCGTGGCGGGTCTGGTTCGTGTTTTTGTGGATCGTATTTTGGTTTGGTAATAATTTTATCTTTGGTTTATTTGTTCTGTGTTTTTTGCTTGTGATGTTTTGGTTTCTTGAGTGGAATGTTTGTATTAGGTTTTTAATTGTTATTTATGTATTTTTGTATTTGAGTTTTTATATATATTATATTGTGTTTTTGTTTTTGTGTGTTTTAGTGACGTTAGTTTTTGTGTGATTGTTATTTTGTGTTTTTGTGTGGTGTTTTTGATATTTATTTTTTGAGTGTTATTGGGTTTTAGATTTTGTGTTTAGATTTGTTATTGAGTGTGTCTGTTTGGTTGTTAGGGTTGGTAGTTTGAATTGTGATTGTTTTATAACATATTATTTATTTTTTATTGATTGTGTTTGATTGAATTGAGAGAGTGTTTTGTTTTGAGTTATTGGATTGTGAATCTAACTATATCATCACAATCATACTCACTAACACACACACACACTCACATCATACATAATATATATATATTAATATTTATTTATATATATACATATATATATATTATATATACATATTTACACACACCTCGCTCAATCTTTCGCTCTTTCTCCTCTCCCTTGCTTCCCTCTCTCTCTTTTTATCCCCCACCCCCACCCACTCTCTCCCTCTACATTTCTCCCTTCTCCTCCCCCCCCCCTCTCTCTCTCTCTCTCTCTTCTATTCTCTCTCTCGTCCCTTCGCCCTCAGAAACAAGCCTTAAGTGGCTCTCAAGCGGCCACTGTTAACACTAGATGTGAAAGGAATATGAACGAGAAAAGAGGACAGCTTGGAGGGATGAAGAGGAGAGGAAGTTAGAAATGAGGTGAGAGGTGAGGATGGAGAGGAGGAGGGAAAGGGTATAATAATGAAATATGATTAAGTTATAAGAACTAAATTAAAAAAAGTAAATATAATAAGGAAACAAAAGAACGATTAGATTAAAAAGAAGAAAACGTTAGGAAAAGGGAGAGATATCGAGGAGAGACGAGAAGATATATTGTAAGAGAGATGAGGATGATATGAGATGCGGAAAAAGAAGAAGGAAAGAAAATGCAAGGAGAAGAGGGAGGAGTGAAATGGAGGATAATGGTGAAAAGGTGAGAATGAAGAAAAGGAGTAGAAAGAAGGGGAAATAAGAGAGGAAGAGTGAAAGATGAGAACGACTGAAAGAGAGGATTTACGAGGGATATAAAAGAAACAAAAGGAAAATAAAATGAAGGGGGCAGGAGGGAATGCCAGGCAATAGGACAGAAGAGAAGAGAAGGTTGAGGAGGTCTGGAGATAGGAGAAGTTGGAAGAAGAGGAGGAGATACTAAAAAGAGGCAGGAAAGAAATAGAGAAAGAGGAGGGAGAAGGGGGAAAGAAAAGGGAGGCAGAATAAGAAAATAGTAGAGGAGAGGAGAGGAGACAGAAGTAGAAGAGCAGACAAAGGAGGCATAGACTAATAACAGAAAAGAAGAAGAACTAAGAATAAAAAGATAAACAGTGATAAACAAAAATCAATAGAAAGAGAAAGAGAGAGAGAGAGAGAGAGAGAGAGAGAGAGAGAGGAGGAGGAGGCTAGAGGAAGAGCGAGGAGGATGAGGAGGTGATGGAGATAGGAGAGAGCGGAGGATGTGAGAGGTGGGAGAGAGAGAGGGAGGAGAGGAGGAGGTTTGATGAGAGGAGTGAGGGAGAGTTGAGAGCATGGTGTGAGAGAGAGAAGAATGTTAATAGAGAGGAGAGTGAGTGAGAAGAGAGACTGAAACCCTAGAGGGAAGAGAGGAGAAGAAGTGGAGAGAGGGAGAGAGGAGTAGGAGAGTAATGGGAGAGAGAGAGAGAGAGAGAGAGACAAACACACAGAGAAAAGGAACACTATATCTCCAGCCAATGGATTCACCGAAGCAAATATATCACATGACAATCTTAACACAATATTTCGATTTTTCTCCCCCCCCCCCCCCCCACCACTTACCACCTCCACATTAAACCAAATCAAACGACAACTATCTTCCACATGACGCACATGACACTACCAAGCTATTCCTTTCTCTGTGTTTCCTTGTGATAACTCCATCTAACGGAGACGCTGATAACAAACCACCCTTATCGTTATCACTTTAAACGGAAACGCTTCGATAAGTCTTAAAAAAAAAGAAAGAAGAATTACTCATAGACGGAGCCATGTTGTGACGTCACTAGGCTATCTCTGTGTATCGTGTTATATTTGTCCTGAGTTGCCAGGAAAGTGTATCTTCAAATCCATCTCCGGAGGAAGAAGTTCGGCGAAATAATAAACGCAGTGTTCTGGGCTGCGGTGTGGTGTTTGCTTTTTAATCGCTTGCTCTTTCGCTCTCTCTCGGTATCTCGCTCTCTCTCAGTGTCTCTCGGTCTCTCTCGGTGTCTCTCGCTCTCTCTCGGTGTCTCTCGGTCTCTCTCGGTGTCTCGGTCTCTCTCGGTGTCTCGGTCTCTCTCGGTGTCTCTCGGTCTCTCTCGGTGTCTCTCGCTCTCTCTCGGTGTCTCTCGGTCTCTCTCGGTGTCTCGGTGTCTCTCTCGGTGTCTCTCGCTCTCTCTCGGTGTCTCGGTTTCTCTTGGTGTCTCGGTTTCTCTCGGTGTATCGGTGTTTCGGTCTCTCTCGGTGTCTCTCGGTCTCTCTCGGTGTCTCAGACCAGTCTCTCTCAGTGTCTCAGACCGGTCTCTCTCGGTGTCTCTCTCGGTGTATCGGTCTCTCTCGGTGTCTCGGTTTCTCTCTCGGTGTCTCAGACCGGTCTCTCTCGGTGTCTCAGACCGGTCTCTCTCGGCGACTCGGTCTCTCTCGGTGTCTCGGTCTCTCTCAGTGTCTCAGACCGGTCTTTCTCGGTGTCTCGGTTTCTCTTGGTGTCTCGGTCTCTCTCGGTGTCTCAGACCGGTCTCTCTCGGTGTCTCAGACCGGTCTCTCTCGGCGACTCGGTCTCTCTCGGTGTCTCGGTCTCTCTCTGTGTCTCGGGCCGGGCCTTCTCGTTGTCTCGGTTTTTGTTGGTGTCTCGGTCTCTCTCGGTTGTCACAGTCGGTCTCTCTCGGTGTCTCGGTC
>NW_028234438.1:21894723-21904026 GCF_977035675.1 Penaeus japonicus
CATTCACTCCCTTTCATCCTTCCTCTCTCCTACCTCCCTCTTTCTCTCTCATCCCTTCCTCTTTCTCTCCCTCTCATCCATCTTCTCTCCTCCCTTCTTCTCTCCTTACTCTTTCTCTCCCGTCCTCCCTTCTTCCCTCCTTCCTCCTTCTCTCCTTCTCATCCTTCTCAGCAGTAATAGTCTTACGTTGCCTACTCCCTATCTCCGCGCACTGCTCTGGCGGCCGCGTCCTCCCGCCGGGTCGCAAGAGCGTGAAGGAGAGAGCCGTCCGCGTCAGTCACGACCGGGTCTCCCCTCCCTCCCTGTCTCCCATATGTCTTCGAACCTTCCTAAGTTCTCTCGCTCATAGTTCTCTCCGAACTCGCTGCGCGCAGTGTATCGCGGGATCGCCCGGCGCCTTCTTCCGCTCCTTCCGCATGATCCGCAGTCTCATCCTTCGTCCCTCCTAAAGTGCAGAAAGCAAGCATCCTGTCGCCCTTATTATATTCGAGAGACATACATGATTAACGCGGCCGAAGCGCTGAACGGAGTAAGAAGAACCCGAAAGTCCCTCTCTCCTTCCCTCCCTCTCTGCCTCTCATCCTTCGTCCCTCCTCCCTCCTCCCTCCCTCCCTCTCTCCCTTTCATCCTTCGTCTCTCCTCCCTCCCTCCTTCCCTCCCTCTCTCCCTCTCATCCTTCGTCCCTCCTCCCTCCCTTCCTCCCTCTCATCCTTCGTCCCTCTCTCCCTCCTTCCCTCCCTCTCATCCTTCGTCCCTCCTCCCTCCCTCCCTCTCTCCCTCTCATCCTTCGTCCCTCCTCCCTCCCCCCCTCCTTCCCTCCCTCTCTCCCTCTCATCCTTCGTCCCTCCTCCCTCCCTCCCTCCCTCTCTCCCTCCCTCCTTCCCTCCCTCTCTCCCTCTCTCCCTCTTTCCCTCCCTCATTTCCTCGCAGAAACAAGGTTTGATGTGTGTCCTTTTACGAGAGAGAACTCCATAAAGAACAAAGAACGACCAAAGTATCTAAAAGAAAATATTTCGTGAAAAAAGAAAGGATCCAGAAACGAGGAATTAAAAGAATGCGTGAACATATACATTATGAAAGCGGCGGTCGGAGTATATGGAATGGGATTAGAAAATGGGAAGCAAAAAAGGCACCTAATTGAAAAAAAAAGATAACGAAAATTGGAGGAAAAGAAGGGGAAAAGAAAGGAAAGGAAAGCATAATAAAAACTGGTGAAAAACAGTGGAAGAAAAGGACGGAATGACGCCATACACACACACACACACAAAGAATAAAACATGACTCCAAATTAAACACTCGCAAAAAAAAGCCCAACCCCCCGGTTCGAGGCCCAAACAGGCCTCCCAGTTAGAGAAATAAAGGCCCGTCCTATTTTGTTGTTTCGATTCGGTCAGGTATGGGTTTCGCCCCCCCCATGGGGGTCTGCATCTTGCACTGTCGTGTTATTATGCCTTATGTATTGAATTCTCGCGTTATGAAACTATATCATGTATTTTGATTACTCTTCATTGCCTTTCTTTGATATCGCAAGTTTGATTAAATGAATCGCTGTTATATCGTAAAATGATATATTAAAGATAACTTATATCGTATTATATATATTTTTAGAAGCAGACGTACACTAGTGTTTTTACTCGGCGAGACAAATCTATTATTAGTACTGTGTTTTGCGGTACCAAATTATCGCTGTACCTGCTTCTTTTTTCTTCTTCTTTTCTTACTTTTTTTGTACGAAGGCATCGATAAAAATAGACACAGAGGGGGTGGGGGGTGGGGGGGTTAAGTCAGTATTCCAGATACATTCGTTTTTCGTGTCCAATCGTGTCTTCCCGTATCGTGTCTTGCGTGAGGTCTTTCTCCCCCCCCTTACCCCCCCTCCCTACTCCCCACCCCCTATTCCCCACCTCCTACCCCCACTCCCTACCCCCCACCCCCCCGTCTCCCCCTCGATCTCACCCCTACTTTCCACCCACCTAATCCTCCAATCCTACCCCTATACCCCAACCCACACTCCCTACTTCTCACCCCCTATTCCCCACCCCCTACCCCCCACTCCCTACTTCTCACCCCCTATTCCCCACCCCCTACTTTCAACCACTCCCCAGCTTCCCACCCCCTATTTCCCCCACCCCCTACCCCCCACTCGAGCCCCTAACTTCTCACACCCCCTATTTGTTCTTTTTCCCCCACCCCCTACCAACCCCCCCCCCCACCTTCCCTACTTTTCCACCCCCAACTACTCAACTTACTCCCCCCACGCTCCCCTACCTACCCCCCAACGTTCCCTACTTCGCTGTGTTCTTTCCTCCAATCCCCTACGCTCCACTCTCCTCCCCACTACCCCTACCCCCCACTTTCTCCCTACTTCCTCAACTCCACCGCCCCAAATTTTATCCTTCCTCCCCCCCACCGACAATCCCGCCTCCCCTCCTCCTCCCCTTTAACCCTCCCCCGCTCTCCGTCCTCTCCCTCTCCCCTCCCCCCTTCTCCCCCTCTCCCCTCCTCCCCTCTGCGCCCGCCCCCCCCTCCTCTCTCCCTCGCCTTCCCCTCACCTCCCGACCCATCCCCCTACCTCTATTTCTTCTCTCGTGTGTCCTCTCTCTCCTCTCCGTCTCATTCGCATTACTATTCTGTTTCTCCCTGTTGGCCCCCTCCCGCCCCCCCCTCTCTCTCTCTCCCTTTTTCTCTCTGTGTCTTTTGCTCTCTTTATCTATCTATCTACTTTATGTTCACCTCTCGCACCTCCCCTGCCCCTCGCTCTCTCCTCTCCTCTCCCCGTCGTCTCCTCGCTCTCTCTCCGCTCTCTTTCCTCCCCTTCTCTTTCATCTCTCTATCATTCGTTCTCCGTTTCCCTTCTTTCTCCTCGTCCTCTTCCCCTCTCTCTCCTCTCTTTTCTTCTCATCGTCTCCACTTCGCTCTCTCTGAGTCCTCTCTCTATATATATCTCTCTCTCCCTCTCTCTCTCTCTCGAATTTTCTCGAATTCTCTGTATCTATCCATCTATCTATCTAACTGTATCTCTGTATCTATTTATCTATCTATCTAACCCTCTCTGTCTCTGTCTCTCTCTCTCTCTCTCTCTCTCTCCTTCATCGCCCGACTCTCTCTCCTCTCTCATCTCTCTTCAGAATCTCTACGTCCCTTCGAATTCTCTTCCTCACTGTTCTATCCATCTATCGATCTAAATCTTATCGTCTGTATCTTGTTATATTCTATCTATAACCCTCTCTGGCTCGGTCTCTCTCCTCTCTTTCCTATCCCTCGCTTCTCTCCCCCTCCCCTTCTCTCCTTCTCGTTCCGCGCATCCTCCTCTCACTACCTCTCTCCCACCTGTCGCTCCCTCCTCTCTCAAACTCGACCACCCCCTGTCTCCTCAACCCCCTCTCGGCACGCACCATCCTCCCCTTCTACGTCTCCTCGCCCATCCCCTTCCCTCGAGGGTTCACTCTCTCCTCTCATCACTCACACCCCACTCTTTCGGTGCGGCACCAGTCTCTCTCTCTCTCTCTTTTCCTACTTCTACTCGTATCTCCTCTCTACTTCCTCTCTCCTCTCTCTCTCTCTCTCTCTCTCCATCCCATCTTTCTCTCTCTCTCCTCTCTCTTCTCTCTCTCCGTCTCTCTCGTCTAGCGCTCTCCTCTAACTCTCTCTCTCGTGCCCCACCCTCCCTCTCTACTCTCTCAGCCTCTCTCTCTCTCTCTCTCCGATTCTCTCTCTCTCTCTCTCCCTCAACCCCCCCCCCGCCGCCCTCCCCCCCCCCACTCTCTCACCTCTCTCTCTCTCTCTCTCGCTCCCTCCTCTCTCTATCTCCTCCCTCCGGCCCCCCCCTCCTCCCCCCCCCCCCTCTCCCTCTCTCTCTCTCTCTCTCTCTCTCCCTCCCCCTCCTCCCCCCTCTTCCTCTCTCCTCTCCCCCCCTCCCCCCAGAACTCCCCCTCCCCTTTCCGTCACCATCAGTATATTACAGTCTCGCCTCCACAACGCATTAACCCCAAACATCCATTTTGTCCTTTGAGTCACCAATCAAATGTTAAAGGTTTGGCTGCATGTATATTTACTCCTATCCCAAGAACACCATACCTTTTATTGTCAGACACCATGATGGTATATATCACTGCAGAGGTACACTCTCATGCTTCATCGTCATGAGTTTTATTGCTTATTGTATTTTACATATATTGCATGTCGGGTATTGTATTCTTATGAGGCATTAGTATTGTATTAGTATCAGTATTAGTGTTAGGCTGTTTATATCAGCTGTTGTATATTTCATATTTCATGTGCCTTTTCTATTTTGTCGTTGCATTTTCTATACTAGGAATTGCATAAACTATTTCAAATGTTGTATTTTCAATATTTTGCTCTTTATTCCATTACCCGTTACCTATTGGGCGAGCATTGCAAGCTCTATATCGATTATTGCATTTCAGTTTCCAGATAAGGTACTGTTTTTTTTTTATATAAGATATAGTTTGAGGATGATTGTGTGTATATATTACATTTGTGTTTACATATTGTGTATGTGTGTGTTGTGTGTACATTGCATTTTGTACTTTACACACTGCTTATTGCAAATTGCATACGCAGAATTGTATACAGTGAATCTAATAATAGCTAATTCGTATTGCAAATGATTATCTACATGATCGCAACTTGCACGTTGTACACAGTGCATGCGTTATTTGTATTCATGCCCTGCAACAAGAGATGCTGCAGAGTTAAGCTGTGAAAGTTGTTGCAGCATATTAAGAAGATGCTCTAGGAAAAGTTATGAGGTGAAGAAGAAAAAAGAAAAAGATGAAGTAGATGAAGAAGGAGAAGACGAGGAAGAAGAAGAAGAAGAAGGAAGAGAAGGGAGGGGGAGGACGAGGAGGAGGAGGAGGAGGAGGAGAAGGAGGAGGAGAGAAGTAGGAGAAGAAGATGGAAGAATGAAGAAGGAGCTGAAGAAGAAGTAGAAGGAAGAAGATAATGAAGAAGAAGAAAAGGAGAACAAGAGGAGGAAGAAAAAGAAAAAAAAAAGAAAAAGAAGGAAGAGGAGGAGAAGAAAACGAAGGGAAAATGAGAAAAGACGAAGAAGAAGCGAAGACGAGGAAGGAGAAGAAGAAGAACGAAAAGAAGTAGAAAAAGAGATGAAGAATAGACAATGCTATGAATGTTCATCACTTGAGCGGAATAGAGGAAAAAAGTCACACAGAGTAATACAATGCATATATGTGTAGGGTGGATGGTAGATAGATAGATAGATAGACAGAGAGACAGACAGACAGACAGATTGATAAATATTTAGATGGATGGATGGTTGGATAGATAGATAGAGAATGGGGGAGGAAGAGAGCGAAGGGGAGACAGAGAGTACAAGGGAGACGTATAGAAGAAATGAGAGATATATAAATTCAATAGTAAAAAAGCTTCAAGATATCTGGTAAAAAGTGAGACAAGATAAAAATGACGAGGGGGAGGAATTGAAAGCAAACAGACAAACAAACATGATTGATAAGACAAAGGAAAGAAGGCTTTTGTATACAAAATGTCCATATAATGTGTACACACATGCTGATACATAAAATCATACTTATAATACGTGGAGATACACTCAATTGAAGTTGAGAGTACTTGCATAAAACCATTCAGCAAAGCAAGCACAACACACACACACACACACACATACACACAGACACACACACACACTCACATACACACACACACACACTCACATACACACACACACACACACGTGCGCGCGCAATATAAAACACACATACTCACACAAATATCCACAGCCATAAACACAAGCAAAGACTCACATAAATGCCATGCACACACAGCCACAAACACGCACACACACACACACACTCAGATACAATCACGCATACACCCAAATATACGAATGCAAACACTTAAATAATCACAGACACACATCTGTAGACGACCACATGTGCACACACACACACACATAGACAATCTTACACAGACACACACTCTCACACACGTAAGCACAAGCACACAGCAGCTGTTCTGGTATTTCCCGTGAATACGATATCTGTCTCCTTCCTCTCCTACTCCGCCCTCCCTCCCTCCCTCCTTCCCTCTCTTCCTCCCTCCCTCCCTTCCTCCCCCAAACCTCTTTCTCTCCCTTCACCCTCTTTCAATCCGGTTATCCCTCCTCTCTTTCTCTAATTTCTCTTCCCCATTTATTCCCAATTCTTTCACTTCCCTTGGTTTCTCGTTTCCCATTGACGGGGGGCAGGGGATGCTGCATCCTGTGGCGCGATCATGGGTTTATCCCGGAGATGTTGTGCTCATAGTGATCTGTCCTCTCTCTCTCTCTCTCTCTCTCTCGTCATATTTCTCCTCTCCTTTTTTGTTTTTTTTTGTTTTTCTTTATCTCTCTTTGATTTTTTTTTGTTTTCTTTTTTTTTTTGGTTTGTTTTTAGGTTTTTCTTTTTTATGTATTTTCTTTTTTATAAGTTTATTTTTATTTGCTTTTTTTTGTTTTTAGTTAACTTCTCATCTTCACCTCTCTGTCTCTCTTTCTCTGTCTCTTTCTTCTCTCCCCCCCCACACCCCCTCTTCTCTCCCTCTTCTCTCTTTCTCTCTCTCTCTTTCTCTCTCTCTTTCTCTCTGTCTCCTCTCTTCTCCTCTCTCTCTTTTCTCTCTGTCTACCCGCATCTCTCTCGCTTTTCTCTGTCTGTCTCTCTCTCTCGTCTTTCTCTCGTCTTTCTTTCACTCTGTCTCTCCTCCTCTCTCCATCTTTTCCACCTCTCATGTCCTGTGTCTCTCTCTCTCCTCGTGTCTTCTGTCTCTCTCTCTCTCTTTCTCTCTGTCTGTCTCTCTCTCTTTCTCTCTGTCTGTCTCTCTCTCTCTCCCTCTCTCTCTCTCTCTCTCTCTCTCTCTCTCTCTTTCTCGCTCTCTCTCAACACACACACACACACTCCACATGGATGTGTATAATATGCGCCTAGTGTCTGTCATGTGACAATATCCACTGCAGGTTTAGGTCTTTATCAGAGGGAGATGAAGTGAAGAACTAAAAATGAATAGCTTAGTATCGTCTGTCTATCTGTCTGACTGTCTCTCTATCTCTATCTCTTTCTGTCTCTCTCTCTATCTCTATCTCTTTCTGTCTCTCTCTCTATCTCTTTCTGTCTCTCTCTCTCTCTATCTCTTTCTGTCTCTCTCGTCAGTACTCCTTCTATCTCTTTCTGGTATCACTCCCTTTTCACTCTCTCCTCTCTCACGTACACTCCACTTCTTCGATTGATATCTCATCTCTCGTAATCGTTTCTGTACGCTCCTCTTTTCTCTCTCTCTCTCTCACTCCAACTTCTCTCTCTTCCTCATTTTATTTGTGTGTGTGGAGTATCTTTTTAACGTTATTTGAAATACAACACTTGAGGCTCATAATCTTATCAACTTCACCGCGAGAATTCTTGTGATAAAAAATCAAATTCATTTTTCTTTTCTCATCTTTATCTCCGTGTTTATTTGTTTAGTTATTTTTTGTACTTCATAAAAGGCTTGCATAAACACTAACAGATGGACAGACAGTTGAACAATATAGGAAGGAAGAGAGAATTGATGTGTGTGTGTGTGTGTGTGTGGTGGTGTGTTTAGAAGTGTGTAATTTTAGTGTGCTAATTTTGTTGTGCTTCGTGTTTTGCGATTGTGTGTGGTTTGTGTTTTGGGAGGTTATCGTCTTCTGTGTATGTTGATTTCTGCAAGTGTTTGCGATTTCTTGTTTTGCAGTGTGTGTGTGTGTGTGTGCGTATATTGTGTGTGTGTATGCGTTTCTGTGTTTGCGATTGTGTGTGTGTGTGTGTGTGTGTGTGTGTAGGTAAGAAAGGAAATGTCTAAGTCGCCTATCAGTTAAAATTTTTCGCAAATCAAAAAATAATTAAAAAAAAAGGAAATAGACAATTAGAAATACAAAAGGAAATTCAAGGATACTAGCTAGAGACCAAGATTGGCATCTGTGCAGTGAAATCAAAAAAACCTAAACCACGGAAAAAATGTTGGATAAACAAAAGTAAACGGAAAAGAGAAGAGTAATATGAAAAGCACTAAACACAAAAAGACAATTATGCATATTAAGAAAAGATCGCCAGGACTTATGTTGACGATGAAAATCATACAAAATACAGTGCGAAGCGAGATTAACGAAAAGGTGGACAGATACATAAGGACAAAAGCAGACCCAATATTGACAGAACTATTTCCAAATTTGGTACAATAAAGATGAATTCTTTGTACAATATCCAAAAATAGACAGATAGACGGACAAACAGGACGACAATTTGATTTACTATTTACTAACATACAGAAAATCGAACGTAAACAGAAATAGTTGAACATTCGTCAGAGCTTAACAACAATAACTTTTAAAGTCGTACAGTAATAGACCTAACTCAATACAACGACAGGCAGAAAAACACACAAAAGACAAACTCAAAAGAATCAGACACTCAAAACGACAAAAAAGACAGACAGACAGACAAACACGACACAGCCAAAAACATACATTAAAACAAAACCAAAAAACAAACAAACAAGAGACCGGCAAAGACAGACATAAAAAGTGACAAACACAAATCAGCAAGACACACATTAAATCACGTCCAACCAATAGAACAGACAACAGACCCAAGCAACAAAGAGAGAAATTCATCCATATAACAGTCACCAATTGTCCAACAAGAGTCCATCAACAACAGCAACGCAGACACCCGCCGAAGACACCCTCCGCCCCTATAAAGAGTTCAAAACGACGCGAAAGAAAAACCGTTATTTTTTTGAATGACGACACAATGTCCGGTTCTTATCTCCCCCTCCCCCCCTTCCTCCCTTCCTCCCCCACCCCTCTTGTGCTCCCTCCCCTCAAACCCCTCCCTCTACCTACCCCCCCCCCCCTTCCTCCTCCACTCCCTCTGCCTCCCCCTCTTCCTACCTCTCCTTCCTCTTCTCCTTCCTCCTCCTCCTCCCCCTCCCCCTTCCCCCTCCCC
Source organism: Penaeus japonicus (assembly GCF_977035675.1). Taxonomy (NCBI): domain Eukaryota; kingdom Metazoa; phylum Arthropoda; class Malacostraca; order Decapoda; family Penaeidae; genus Penaeus; species Penaeus japonicus. The sequence continues at coordinate 21,903,720 of NW_028234438.1, forward strand.
TACCCCACCTCCCCCTTCTCTACCCTCTCCACCCCCTACCCCCCTCACCTACCTACCCTTCTTCCCCTCTTAATCATTTCACTGCTCTTCCCTCTTTCAATTTAAGCCGGGAAAGGAGCGAGGGAAGGGAAAAAAAGAAGGGGGGGGTCTCTTCATTCCGTAAAGGAAGTAATGAAAAAATGGCGCAGCGGTGAAGGAAATGAGAGAGGCTGATGAAGATGAGCTACAAGAAGGAGGTCGTCTCCGTCACCGTCGTTGTCTCGTAAGGATGGCTCACCGACGACAAGCTTCTCTTTCTCTCTCTCTC
>NW_028234438.1:21904126-21906626 GCF_977035675.1 Penaeus japonicus
GTGCTGTTCTTCGTCATGCTCATCAACATCGGCTTGGCGTCGCAGGTGGGCTGGCGGGCGTCGATCCTTTCTTCTGTTGTTGTTGTTGTTCTCCCTCTGTGTGATTTTTTTTTTTTTCTTCTTCTTCTTCTTCTTCTTCTTCTTCTTCTTCACGGTTAGTTTCTCTTATTTTTTTCTTCGACTGTCTAAGTACCGCCTTCTTGCTTTATGAGATTTTTTTTTTTTTTATTCTATTTTTTCCCTCTTTTTTCTCTTCTTTACTTTTTTTTCTGTCCCTCTTCCTATTCACCTGCCTTCTACTTCACCTTTACCTGAACAGTGAAATTGGATTTGTCATTAATGTAGCGCCATTTTTTTTTTTTTTTTTTTTTTTGTAAGTACAGAACTAGCTACTCTTTCCATCAATCAAATAAAACAGTCTAGACACATCATCAACAAAGTCAAAAGTCTTTTATGTATAATACAATCTTATAGTTATTTTAGATACATTTAGGACGAAACAGAGAAATAATTTGTTTAGCTCATTTAGATGACCCCTTGGAAAGCTTAGCGGGACTAACTATACACACACACACACACACACACACACACACACACACACACACACACACCCACCACCCACAATAACACCACACAACGAACACACACACACACACACAAACATATATATATATATATATATATATATATATATATATATATATATACAAAACCTCCTAATGACGCCCCTGTTTCCACCTTATTTTTTCCCGATCAAGCAATTCCGCCTTATTACTACAAGTATCAACTATTGTATAGAATCTTAACATCTAGCACGAAAGTTAACACCAATACATCCCCCATACAGTATTTTGCGATAGAGAAGATGAGCAATGGGGAAGAACAAAGGCTACCAAGTAATTACCGTCGTTTGCATGATACATCCACATCAGAATACCTGTAACGAGTCTGTACCTGTATCTATCAACGCAGTAAATCATACATATTTAGTAACTTGCAGAAGAACCAGAGAAGACGGAAATAGTTAAAAAAAAAATAATAAATAAAAAAAAAAAAAATAATAATAATAATAAGGACCTTTCTTCCGAAGCTTCGAATCAGAAATGACCCGAGACACCACGACCCCTGTTATTGTTGCGATTTTAACCCCTATTACCAGATCCTTCCTTTGGAAACAGCTGACGATGGCGAAGACCGCATTTTTTTTTTCTCTCTTTACATTTCTGGTTTTCAATATTTTCCTTCGCACCAGCTGAAAAGGGTGAAAACCTTTATTTTCTTTTTTATTCGTGTGTCTTTCTATACCTCTCTCTGTGTCAGCTGACTATGGAAAAAAAATAAATAAATAAAAAAAAAACATTTCTTTCAGTTCATTTTTCCCTCAATCCCTTACTTTGCAAACAGCTGACGATGGTTGAAACCGTTCATCCCGGATCGCTCATCCCTCAATCTATCTCTTCGCACCAGCAAGCGACGAAAAAGTTCAGTTACTAATCAGTCCAAATCTCCGCCCCAGCTGACGATGGTTGAAACCGTGACCACCGCCCTGTTCGACTTGGTTCCCGCCCTGAGGACCCGCAAGCCCATCGTCGTCGCCGGCGTCTGTCTCGTGATCTTCCTGATGGGGCTCTCGATGTGCCTCGAGGGCGGGATCCTCATGTTCGAGCTCTTCTTCTGGTACTCGGCTGGGATCTCCGTCATCATCCTCGGCCTCGTGCAGATCGTCGGCATCGTCTGGGTTTACGGTAGGGCGCCGGGGGTGGGGGTGGGGGGTGTGGGGGTGTCATGGCGGTCGTTGTTGTTGGTGCGGCGTGTTTGGGTCACATGGTCACGGGCACAATTACACTTAAATAGACTAAAAGAAATAACAACATGAAAATTATGAAAACTGAAATAATCCATTCCGTCACAGAATGTCAATCTTAAAGCTGCCTGTATCTGTTGATTCCATGTATTATATATGTAAATATATATATACCAATGTGTCCTCCCCGTCATGACATATGGATCAGAGACATGGACTACGACCAAGGCACTCGAGAGGAAATTAGTAAACGCCCAAAGAGGAATGGAAAGGCTTATGCTAGGAGTTAGTTTAAGAAACAAGAAAAAGCCCACATGGATCAGGCAGCAAACAAAAGTAGAGGATATACTCAAGAGCATCAAGAAGAAAAAGTGGCAGTGGAATGGACATATATATCGGAGACAGGACAACAGGTGGACAAAAAGAACAACAGAATGGGTAATACACGACACAAAGAGACCCAGGGCAAGACCAACGACCAAATGGCGGGATAGAATAGCGAACTTTGAAGGAGTAAACTGGAATCAGAGGACACAAGACCGGAATGACTGGACTAGATTGAGAGAGGCCTACGTCCTATAGTGGAATGATACAGGCTGATGATGATGATGATGATATATGTATATATGAAAAAGATGGTAGAATGCGATAACGCATTTAATATAAAAATACAAATTTTACCTCCCTTACGCCGGG
>NW_028234438.1:21921626-21926296 GCF_977035675.1 Penaeus japonicus
CTCCAAAGCCAAATGTATTAACCGAGTCCACCAACAAAGGCCCTGACATGTGAACGTCTGTCTGTCTCATCCACCGCCTACAACGGGCGAAGTTAGTGGATTAAAACAACTGGTGGCGAATGAAAGAAGAATGAGAGAGAGAGAGAAAGAGAGTGAGAGAGAGAGAGAAGAATGTGTGGGAGAGAAAGAGATAGAGAGAGAGAGACCTAGTAACCTTTAATGATAATATTAGATGTAATAAAATGTTTATGAGCCTCGTGAAGGCAATGTTTCAACACGTCTTTAAGCTTCAAACGCAATAAATATTGATAATAATACATGATATGACAAATACACTGACGCAAACCAAACACAAACACACACTGAAGCTAAAAATACTCGAGCACACAAACATTAATAGACACACAGACACACACGAAATAAACAAGCATATGTACACGATGAGACATAAACAACATATTCACGAATCATTCCACGCAAATCCTACGCACTCAAGTATACGCATCAAACCCACAACCGGTTGTGTGTGTATAAATATATATATATATATATATATATATATATATATATATATATATATATATATATATATATATATATATATATGTATATATATATATATATAATATATATTATATATATATAATGTACATATGTAATATATATATATATATATATATTGTTGTTGTTTTCTTTATTTTCTCTCCCCTTTAATTCCCTGTCTCCCTTTTTTTCTCAGCTGCCTTCCTGATTCCGTACGTGATCATGCTGCTGTGCGCGGGTCTCCCTCTGTTCTTCATGGAGCTCGCCCTCGGCCAGTACGTCAGCCTCGGACCCAACATCATCTTTCCCAAATTGGCGCCCATCTTTTGTGGTAAGGAAGAGAGACCGCGGAATGGGTGTGTGGGGGGGGGGAGGGAGAGAGAGTGGTGAGTTGAAAGGGAGGGAGGGAGGAAGGGAGGGAGAGAGAGTGGTGAGTGAAAGGGAGGGAGGGAGGGAGAGAGAAAAAGAGTAAGAGAGAGAGAGAGAAAGAGTAAGAGAGAGAGAGAGAGAGAGAGAGAGAAAGAGAGATAAAAGATAGCAGGAAAAAGAATGTGCGTATGTGAGTATATACATAAATACACGTACTCACAATCACACACACACAGATGCATACACACACACACACACACACACACACACACACACATATATATATATATATATATATATATATGTGTGTGTGTGTGTGTGTGTGTGTGTGTGTGTGTGTGTGTGTGTGTGTTTCTATATGTGTGTGTGTTTGTGCATATGTATGTGTGTTAGTATGTGCTTATATAAAACAACAATAAAAACAAAATGCTGAAAAAAAAGGATAAAGAAGACACACGCCCCCACAGGACTCGGCTGGGGCATGGTCGTGGTGTCCGTGCTGGTGTCCATCTACTACAACATCATCCTGGCGTGGGCGCTCTTCTACACCTTCGCCTCCTTCACCAGCGTCCTGCCCTGGTCCAGCTGCGGCAACTCGTTCAACTCGCCCGGTACGGTGGTCCTCTTGCTAGCTGGATCACTCGCATTGTTTGTCGTTATTATTATTGTTGATATGAGTGTTGGGGATATAAATTTTGTTAATTTTATCATTCATCGTATGATTCATTATTGTTATAATCATTATTGTTGTTGTTGTTATTATCATTATCCTTATTATCATTATCATTATCATTATTATCATCATCATCATCATCATTATCATTATTATTATTGTTATTATTATTATCACCATTATTATTATTATTATTATTATTATTATTATCATTATCATTATTATTATCATCATTATCAGTATTATTATCATTATCATCATCATTATTAATACTATCGCTATTATAGTTGTTATTATTGTTGTTATTATTATCATTACCATCATTGTTGCTGTTGTTTTCTTATTATCACCATTATCAATACCATCATCATTATCATCATTATCCTTACGATCATTACTATCATCAATAACAATATCATTCTCATCAGCGTCATCATTACCGATCAACATTACCGCAAATATCAAAACCAACATTCGTATCAATCTTATATCACATTCATCAAAGTCCTCATTCCCTTCATTTCCTCATCAATGTTGCGATATTCCCTCCCCGTCAGAATGCTACCTGGAAGACAGATGCAACGGTTCAACTTACTTCTACAACAACACGTGTTTGGAGGTCGAGCAATATTGCAGCATTGCCAACCTGACCTCCTTCAACGAGACCTTGTGCGTTGATCCCTTGAATGACACCCTGACGACGCCAGCGATCGCCGCCGTACACAAGATTTCGGCTAGCGAGGATTTCTTCCGGTGAGCGGGGGCGAGGGGGCGTGAGGGGTGGGGGAGGGGGAGGGAGGGGGCGAGGAGGGAGGCGTGGTGGGAGGGGGAGGGCGTGGGGGGAGGGGGCGGGGGAGGTGTAGGAGGGAGGGGCGAGGGGGGAGGGGTAGGAGGGAGGGGGCGGGGGGAGGGGTAGGAGGGAGGGGCGAGGGTTGTCAGATGGTGTACCTTCGAAGTTAGTTTAGCTGCTTATCTGTTTTTATCTATTTTGAGTGAGGACGTTACTGGGATTTTTTCTGTTGATGGGGAATTGATTTGTGTTTATGTTTGTGTTTTTTTTTATGATCACTATTATGGTTATTGTTATAAAAAGTGATTGTTATTTTCGATAGTAATATCTATATATATTCTATCACTATTTTAGGCGCGAGGAGGGTGAGATGGTGTAAGTTTTATAAAACGGATTTATCTCTTTCTAATTATTTCATGATTTGAGTACGAGACTCTGACGGATTTTTAATATTTTCGAAAATGAATTATTTATTCATTATTGATCCACCCTTAACAATACATGATGCTTAATTGATGATGCTAATGAGTGAATATCATCCGTCTCCCTCCGGCGCTTCCGTTATTCCTTATCCCCTCCTTCCCCCTTCTCTCTCTTCCTTACCCTCTCCTTTCTACTCCCTCTCCCCTCCACTAAACTCCGCCCCCCTTCCCCCCCTCTCCACTTGTCTTATCCCTAGCTTCACGTTCTCCTCTCCACTCCCTATATCCTCCCCCCTTTCCCCTCTCATCCCTTGCTTCCCCGTCTCGCCCCCTTTTGACTTACGCCCTCTCCTTCGTTCCCTCCCGCCTCCTTGTTACCCCCTCTCTTCCTCTCCTCTCCCCCTCTCCCTCTTCCTTACCTCTCTCTTCTAACTCCCTTCTCCTCTCCCTAACCCTCCAACACACCTCACTACTCAAAACAAAACGCCCGTCAGGAACCGCGTTTTTGGTGCGTTGGACGGGCCATCTGACTGGGATACGACATGGGCGGCCTCAGATGGGATCTGGGGGTGACTGGCGCTGGCTGTGGGTGAATCGTGGTGGCCGCGTGCTGGCTGAAGGGCTTGAAGCAAGAGCTCCGGGAAAGTGGTTCTCCTTCACCTCTCCGTCGTTCCCCTACGCCCGTCTGGTCATTCGCTCTGTCAGAGGTCGGTTGCGACGTCGGCTGGATGGTGGTGGCAGTGAGGCAGCGTTGTTTTTGTGGTTGTTGTTAATTTGGTTGTTGGAACTGTTGTTGGTGAATGATGTTGTCATAGGTAGTTTGTTGTCCTGTCACTGTTTTTCGTATTGTTGGCGTCACTGATTTCACTTTTATCATTGATATATATCACTGTCAATGTCATCACTATGCAAATATTGCGCTTATGGTTTACAAATATCTTTCCTACATCATCTCTCAACCCAAATAACTCACCGAATTCAATCTCTCTCCCTTCTCCCTCCCTGGCTCTCTCTTTCTCTCCTGCTCTCTCTTTCATTCTCCCTCCTTTCTTCCTTCCCTCTCCCTCCTTTCTTCCTTCCCTCTCCCACTCCCTCCCTCCTTCCTTTCCTCTCCCACTCCCTCCCTCCCTCCTTCCCTCTCCCACTCCCTCCCTCCCTCCCTCCCTCCTTCCCCTCCGCCTCCTCCTTGCCCTTTCCCACTGCCTCTCGCCCCCCCTCCCTTTTCGACTCTCCTCTCGCTACCTCCTAGACCCTCTCCCACTCTTCGCCTCGCCTCCCTTTCTTCCCTCTCTCCAACTCCCTCCCTCCCTCCCTCCCCTCTACCCACTTCTCTCCTCCCCGCCTCTCCCACTCCCTCCCTCCCTCCCTTTTTGCCTACTCCCTCCCTCCGCTCCTTCCCGGCTCCCACTACCTGTACCCTCTCCATCTTCCCTCTCCCACTCCCTCCCTCTCCTCTCATTCCCTCTTGCCACGCACTCCCTTCCTCCCGTCCCTCATTCCTTCTCCCACTCCCTCCTCCCTCGTTCCCTCTACCACTCCCTCCCTTCCTCCTTGTCCCTCCTTCCTCCCTCCCTCCTCATTCCGCTTTCTCCACTACCTCCTCCCTCCTGTCCCTCTCCCACTCCCTCCGTATCCTTGCCTTCCTTTCTCACTCTCCTCCTGCCTTCCCTCTCCCACACCCTCCCTCCCGCCAAGCCCTCCCTCTCTTCCTCTTTCTCCCACTCCCTCCATCCGCGATTCCTTCCCCATCCCACTGCTCTCCCGCCCTCTTCCCACTCCCGACTACCCTCTCTCAATTCCGCCTCGTCGCCCTCTCCCCCTCCTGCTTCCCTCCCTCGCCTCCTCCCAATTCCTCCTTCCCTCTCCCCCCCCC